>NC_048596.1:188978714-189278714 GCF_003668045.3 Cricetulus griseus | reverse complement strand
ATATACTAATATACTCTGTAACATTGTATAATGAATTCATATGCCTCACAAAGTTTGACTAGAAGTTATTAATTGACTTTGAATTACAAATGATTAGTCCTCCATCTAGATCCATACCTTAGGTACATGCTAAATAAATTATCACTTTTACTTCTGGGAGAATGAATTGATTTAGATTATAAAGTTCATTGCTCAATTTGGATTTTAATCATAAGTTTTCAACATGAATGATACACATTTGAGTAATATACAATTTTAATAAAAACATTAACATCATTAATTCCATATGAATCTCCTACATTCATCTGAAAAAGGAAACAAATGTCATTCCATAATCTTGTTAAGACAATCTTCCTCGCAGGTTGTATCTCAATGTCCTAATTATTTTATAATATATTTAAAGTATTTCTACTTTCAATAATATTTTGTCAGAAACCCTGGCATTAAGTCTGAAGATAAAATATGATGTCAAAATTGTTCATTACTTAGAACTGTGATCACAGGTCATGCACTACATATATGACATATACACACATAAGTGTGTGTGTGTGTGTGTGTGTGTGTGTGTGTGTGTGTGTACCTCATTTCATAACCTGACAAACACAAGAGATCTTGAGATTGGGAGCTGTTGTATACATTTAATTATTTTTATTAGTTTATACTATTGTTTGTGATACATCATGCACAGGAAACCTTCTTAATCTATCTTCTTGATATCAAGAATGTGATATTGGCTCATGTTTCCCCTCGTTGTCCGAATATGGTCTAATAACAATATAGCCTGAAACATGGGTGCACTTTTCTGCTTTTGGATGTAGACTTTTAGTTCTATAAATAATGTTACATGTACGCACCTAGGCTTAGTGGAGGATAACTAACCAACGGGTTTTCAACCAACTGTCCTCAGCTCAAGGTGGAGTTCCACCTCCTACTACCTCCCCCTGTCCTCATCCTGGATATTTCTAGGGCTTTCACTCCTCCCATCCACATGCCCATGACACAGAGTCACAGGGAAAAAATTAACCCCACAGTTAAATCAGCTTGGGCTGTATTGTTGTTATGGTTTTGTTGTGGCTGCTACTTACAGTTGTTAAGCTGTCCTTATAATAAAGATCCATTTTGAATTCCAATTTTATCTAAAATTTAATTTAAAAATGATTTTTATTAACATGTCTCATTTACATGTTTATGGAGTTTAGTATGATATTTCAATACATGTATACAGTAAGTTTTGTTCAAATCAATAGTCTATCATTTCCATTTTATTATCATTTCCTTACACTTGGAGCCTGTAAGCGCCTCTCTTCTGATTCTTCATGGAATAAATAAGAGGTTATTGTAAACTGCAGACACCCCACTGAGCTGTGGAACATAGAACTTACTCCCATCTTGCTACATTTTAGGATCTCCCCTTTCTTCACCCTTGCCAGACTCTAGTAATCTTTATTTTGCATTCAAATTGACTCCTTTGAGCATCGTCATGCAAGCGCTGACCTCCAGCATTTGCCTTTCTGTGTCTGGCTAACTTCCGTTAACATAATGACCTCCAGTTCTATCTATTTTGCAGCAAATCACAGGATTTCATTCTTTCCCAAATTCCCTTTGGCTTCCTATGCAGTGCTGTTGTCATAAGTGGAATAAAACACTGTTGTTATGAAAAGAAATGATCTGAACAACACCTTCTTTATGCATCCAAACCTAAATCACCAATTCACAGAGGTCAACACACTCACCTCTGCACCTGATTGAAATGATAGAAACGTTTCCCTGAAGGAGGCACAGAAATTTCTCAGTGTCAAGTTGGAAAAAATGTTTTTGTTTTTAACCGAAAGCCTAACTAGTATTTGGTTTTTCTTTTCTTTTTGCTCCCTGCACCCACCACCACTGGAAAGAGTTTATTGGAAAAGAATTCATAATTCACATAGAGTCTTGGAAGACTGAAGAAATAGAAGGGAGAGGTTAATAGGAATGGTACTGCATGATGTCCACTTGTGTAAGTTGTTTCTGCAAGAATATCCGGCAGTGTTTTGACCTTGGAGACAGATTTCACATGATCTTGTTTACTCTCTAGTTGAAAAGTTTTAACATATAAATTAGTCTTTCTCACTATATTTAAAGATTGTTAGTAAATATTTCAGTATCTTCATAGCTTGATGAATTTAAATATGTCTTTAAATCTAGGATGTTGACAAATAATAAAACTGACAACATTGGCTTCAAACAGTAATTTCCTTAGTTAATAAGCGAGACCATTAAGTTCTTCTGTACTAACGGTCAGTCTTCCTAGCTTAATAGCAACATGTTTTGAAAGACATTGTAATTAAAGCCTGATGAGGACATCTTAGGCAATTCTCACATTCCTTGTTCTCTCTGTACTAGTTTCCAGAGTGGCTTTAGAAATTGTCCTGTTAACTTTTTATTAAATTTGAAAAATGTTTGAGATTATAGAAATAATTACATTATTCCCTTCCCATATGTCCCTCCTTGCTCCCCTTCAAATTCATGATCTTCTTCATTAATTGCTATTGCATGCATATATGTATATGCATATACATATATATTGTCAAATATAACAATATAATGTTACCTGTGTGTATGTTTTCAGAGCTGACTATTTGGTTTGGATAATCAATTGGTGTGCTTTCCCTAGGGAAGACCACCTCTCCTGCTCCCAGCCTTCCTCAATTGCTTACAGTTTTTTGTGGGCTGTCCTGTGTTCACCTTCACCTGCCCATTTGTGTCATCCTCGTTCAGTTTTCTGTTGAGACAGCCTTTTTCTATGCATACAAGACTAGCTGCCAACATATAACCCTCCTGCCTCAGTTTTCCAAGTGTCAGTATCGTATTGTATACCACCACAGTCAACTACTCATTGCTCTCAGGACTTAAATTCTAATTAGTGTAAAATGAATAAGTATTCACATGCTTAGGTTCAAAGTACATATTGTTTTATCTACTAATTACACATCTAGTCTAGGATCTGAGTCCTTCTTAAAGCTACAAAATAAAGTAGAATCACCATCTTATAGCCAATATATTGGGCTTTGCATGTCCCTTAGAGCAAAGGATGTAGCAACCTTAAATAGATATATAATGTGATTATATATAATATGTATAATTAACACTGTGAGACTCATAATTTTTTGGTTATACTTCCAAATAACTAAGTTGTGTTTTGGATACATATATTTTTTAATGGTCATTGAGATTCAGGATATTTCTGCTGCTTGGAGAAGAGAACATAATTTTGGTACTCATCACACTACCTGAAAGCCTATAAATATTTATAAACTTAGCTATTAACCTTCTCCAGGGCCAATATTTTGATCATTCACCCATGGGTTTAATCAAACATTCTCTGGATTTTAAGATGATGTACAGGGAACATAAGGAATGATTAATCTAGGTACAAACAACTTACAAGGTCAAAAAATAAAATATTTCAGTGGACAAAATATTCTAGGTTGCTACGAAATATCAGATAGGAATGAAAACCAGACAACAAGAAGCTCCCCTCTATAAAATAAAGTGACTAATTAACACTCAGTTGTTTATTTATAACTGATAATAAAATACCTTTTGACTTCTCTGTTTTCATTTTAATCCTTGTTGGTAAGTGCATACATATTATGATGATTTATTAGAGATAGCATTTATGTACTTTAATGCCATTACTCTAAGTAATAATGGAAATGAAAAAGAATTATAAGACACCTAAATGTGTCAAACATGGCACAAAGCACAGTGTGTGTTCCCTAACTGGAAGTACCTTCACCTCTTATTTCTTCTGAACCTTGTTTTTCAGTTTCACTGTGAGGTGAAAATCTGTACATTTTCCAAACATACTCACTACCTTCTTTGTTGTTATGGTCAGATATTTGGCAAGGAGCAGCTTAAGAGAGGAAGGCTTGGCTTATAATTTGAGGACTACAAGCCATCAAGGAGGGAAGATGTGGTGGCAGGAAGCTCTGTGGTGGCTGGAGTATGCATTCACCCAGGACACCTAACTTTGTCATGTCTTGGCAAAGCAGGAAAACGAGATCAGGAAGTGGAACTGAGCTATAAAGCCCCAAATCTAACTCCAATGATGCATGTAATTTTTTCAAGGCTCCACATCCAAAAAGTTGTGAGGGATCAAGTGTAGAAACACATGAGCCTATGGGGACATGTGGCATTCAAACAAAAGCAGCTGATAGATACATTGCCATTTCTACCTTGGTATTTTTGATGTAGGAAAAATATCATGCTTCATATTGGTCTTAGTTAGGATTACTATTGCTGTGGTGAAACACCATAATCCAAAGCAACTTGGGCAGGAAATGATTTATTTCACTCACAGTTCCATTTAATATTTCATCATCAGAAACAGTCAGGACAGCAACTCAAGCAAGGCAGGCACCTGGAGGCAGGAGCTGACACAGAGGACATGGAGAGATGCTGCTTACTGGCTTGTTACTCCTGACTTGCTCAGCTTGCTTTTTTATGGAACTCAAGACCACTAGTCCAGGCATGGCACCACCTACAGTAGACTGGGCCATCTCCCACTAATCACTAATTAAGAAAATGCCCTACAGACTTGCCAACAGCCTGGTCTTATGGAGGCATTCTCTTAATTGAGGTCCCTTCTCTCAGATGACTTTAGCTGTGTCAAGCTGACTATCTAGCTCAATTATGATGATTGACACATGGCAAAGATCAATGTGACCTTCCTATCAAGCAGGATGCTTTCTTCTTCACAGGAAACCAAAACTCATAGTTACTTCCATCATTGATCGCTTCACTACTAAAATAAGACAAGATATTCCTTTTGATATGATGAGGTGTGTGCTCTGATTCATGTTTATATATTATGACTAAAGAGAAGATTCTTTCTTTTACTTACCTAGCATTCTGCCCAGTATCAGAGATTTGACTGCACTGAATTCTGTGCCTGATGACAAGTAGGTTTGTCTCCGTGTATTCTCATCAATCTATAAAATTATTACACGCCACCCAAATGACCATTGTTTTGTGGTTAAAATGGCATGAAGAAAAGAAAAAAACAGGCAATCATTATTATGGTTCTTTAATAGTTCAAGAAAGTGAAATTTAAAAACTTAAGCACTCAAAATCTGATGATTTTTAATCTATGCGCAGATACCCATCCATTTTGCCATCTTTTCCCTTTAGTATTTTACCTATCTCCACTACATAAGAAATCCAAAATTGGTAAAGCCAACAAAAAGACATGCCTTTTTTTTTTTTTTTTGCCTCAATACTTTTTCTCAGCTTGGGACTTTTACCGGAGTCATGCAGCTAAGAAATTTTCTTCTATGTAGAACTGAAACATTAGTGGTTTTCTGCAAAAGCTGCTAAGATGAGTAATTCCATTTTGCTGTGAATCACATCCTTTCTTCCAACTTATTCTGATATTTCAGTTGTTATTTGCTGTTGTAGAATGATTGCTGCATTTATACCCATCTAAAGTAAGTGGCTTTCCTAAGACGACTGATGGTCCTACCAGTAGGTCTCTGAGAAACTAGACATCATTTCCTTTCAGAGCAAAATGAAACCAAACAGAGCTTGGCATTTTGAGGATCAGAGATATTAATAATATATCAGATAGGTTTCTTAAAAACAAAACTAGAGGAGAAAAAACACCTGACCACATTTAACGAGTGTGTCTATGGCCTGATTTTATCTACAGAAGACAACTGGAAGATGTCTTTACTAATGTGATGTGGGATTATGTTTCTGCTGTAGGTGCCCCATGCCTGGGTGTGGTGTGACCCCTGGAGAAATTCTATTACCTCCACAAAGACCATTCCTTCTTCTCGGTTAATCTTTATGTGGTGAAGCTGCCCATCTGCCATGCTCTTAACATCAAAGCTGAAAACATCAGGCTCTTGAAACTTATTTAGCTTGTACCTTATCTGCAAACTTCCTAAAGCAGAAAAAAGTTACATTTTTAGTGAAAATTCCATTATGAAATATCTGAATCGTTTTAATTTTTTAATATATTCACCTCTAGAAATCATTTGGGTGTGTCTCCTAAAACTAAGTTCTAAAAGTCAGTTCCTAAGTGAAATTACAACATTTTATAAATCAAGAGTAGACATACTGCTCATAAACTGACTCCTGAAAATCTTTAACTTTATCCCTAAAAGTCAACATAGAAATTATAATGGACAAATAATCACACCACTGTCTACCACAAAAACGTGAAAATGCAAGTATTTATGCAATGCCATGGATCTTGTGATATTGCAATAACATTATTTTAATAGAATCTCATATTACTTTAAATATCCACCTCACACCCAGAAAGACAATTGAGGGATGAAACTTTGAGAAAATTTAGTTTTACAAAAATGAGACATATTTTCAAGGGACCAGGAGTATAAACTTCGGAATGAAATTAAAGTGAAATGAATGACTTTTACCAAATTTATTATTCAAATTAATAGTATTCAATTGCCTGCAGAGATTTCAATTAATTTGTTTCACAGAACTCCTCATGAATTAACAGAAAAAGAAAATGAAAAAAAATCCTCATGTACAGATAAACTTCAAGCTTGAAACAGACACTGAAGGCACACAAGAAACAAAATTATTCTTATTGTAGTAATCAGTGCCCTTGGGCCATTTGATTTAAGTAAGTCAACATGGCTGCATATTTGTATGCCAGTTTGTTTTTCTCACCTGGAGAATTTATTTCTAAAATATTCATCTTTCATCCACATACAGGACAGAGAAAAACAGTAGTAAGCATTTTCCAGTGACAAGGTTTCTGTAGCAAAGACATTTCAGAACCCACATACCATCACCCTGCACAAATGCAGCAACAGTTCTTATGACTAAATTATCCTCTGTTAGGACCAACAGGTCATCTCCTGGACATTTTTATGCATAATACTGTAACACTCCTTGAATACATTTTAGCTTTGATTAGAAGAATATATGTGTTACACACAAGAAGACATTTTATTTTAGAGTAGAACACTAAAGCTGTATCAATATTCATATAAAATGCTTAAGAGCCCCTGACAAAAATAAAATTTAAGTGTCTGGAGATACGGCTCAGCAGTTAAGCAGACATGTTGCTCTTTCAGAGGACTTGAGTTCTATTCCAAGCACCCAGGTCAGGCAGCTCACCATCTCTTGTAACTCCACTCCAGCTCCAGAGAATTCAATGCAATGAATCTGGTCACCACCAGGGGCACCTGCACTTGTGTGCCTAGACACACTCACACACACACAGGCACACTCAAATAATTAAAATAATGAGAACATATAAAACAATATTTTGTAGAAATAAACCAAAAATTCACACAGATGATATAAAATGACCAAAATTATAAAGACGTAAAACCATCTTGAGTACTTCCATGATCCTTTTAGAGTAATCTGCAGGGTCATACTCAAAATCAGAAAGAAGATAAAACCTAGACATACTCAATTTTTCTCCCAGATTCTAGTTTAGAGGCAAATACCCCAGAAAGAGCTATATCCTACTGCCCCAGTGTTCTAATTCAACCTTCTCTCTCATCTAAATCACACTCACCATTTTTGGCAATGATAACTGAGAGGTATTCTTTATAAAAGGAACTCATATACAGTAGCAAGCTTGGTGCCCTTGTTGTTCGGAAGCTGAATTTGATCATTTCTCTGCTCAGCTTCATATCGCCATGGAATGAAGCTGCATGGAAGCTGGAGTTTTTACTTAAGGAGTAATTTTCTTGAAAATTGTAAATCACAGAAGACCCAGATCCAAAATATGCAGAAATCTCTGAAATGATATGTAGATTGTATGTTAAAATTTTTACATATGAAGATATTGTTTAAGTTACATTAATTGATGTCTCAGTGCTGTAAAATGAATTACACAGCAAGAAGAAACAGTCCCAGGCTAAGATAACACAGCAAATGAATAGAGATTTCATAATGGCTTCTGAAATGCCTTCATGTTAGAATGACATATAATTAATTCATTAGTCAGGATTTACAATTGGAAGCTTAGTCCTCTCTTATCCGAGTTCACACACATAAGCCAAGCTTCTTGTCTTGTTCTTCCCAGAACATCTACTTCCTCATTTAAATTCTAACATTCATCTATCATTTTGTAGCTAGAATTCACGTATGCTCTTATAATAGGGAAAATGGAGGAGTAAGGACTTTTCCCACACTTTAGTATCAATAAGAAGAAGTACGTTTATTTTATATTATTTTTCACATTTATGATGTACTACATAAAGAAAGCAAAGTCTAGCATTAATGTGGGGGGTATGTGCTTAGCAGAGATCAACAAATGGAATTATGCAGCACTTTTGAAATAATTCATAAGCATAGCTTTTTACCAATAGGAAATTAATATCTCAAATTTACACATAGGTTTAGGCAAATATATGGGTATGGAAGAGGTCAGTGGAAATATTAGTTTTGAGTCCTTGAACTCTGTTCTCTTAGAGACTATAAGCATCTGGTTGATGATGGGTCTTATAAATGGTGCTTACTGTGTCATAAGGCAATGTTTTGGTTCCCACCTCAATTTAGGGATTTTAATGTATTAATTGTGGTATTTATAATATAGCCTTCACACACAGTATAATGTGTGCATGTAGCACAACATTCCTGATTACACATTTAGAAAGAACTGGAAAATTCAATTAGAAAATGAAGGAAAGTCATCCTCAATAAGAAGGGCTTAAACCCACACTTTAACCAAAAATGTCTCCCAGAATGTTACCAGTGGTGTGTGGTTCTTACCACAATTGATTCTGAAATCACAGCTTATTCTTGATAAGAGGGTATGACCTGAAAACTGCAGTTTTTGCCAGGTTTTCATTAAGGAACCCCCGGCGCTTTCTTTGCAAAGTTGCTTTGATTTGGAGCCAATTTCTTTTAGCTTCCTTCAAGAGAAGATTAAGAAGCCCAGAGATACTTCAACAAAGTCAATGAATTTAAATTAATTGGATGTCAGTTTTCTTCTATGAAAAACTATGAGAGAATATGTGTCTGCATATTCAGGGAAGGCTATCCAAAACAGTTACTACTTACTCTGCTCTTTTCCTCTTCGATGGTACCGATTGGTGAATAAGAGAAGCCACCAAATAAATACTCTTCTGTTTCAATTCTCTAGCAGGTATTCATTTTACTGCACACCAAATATCAGAGTGTCATGATTTCCTTATATATCAGTATTTGGTAGAAAGTATTTGTTTGAATGAGGAAGATAAATACATAAATTGTCTGAACTGCTTTGCTTTGCTAAACATGCTCCCCAAAACTAACAATACACCCTGGTAATGCAATGCTTTTTGAAACCAAGAACTGTTCCATAGGACAGGGTGTTGACTGCCCTGTTCTTTAAATACATTAATAGTAGACAAAGTAAAGGTAGATTGATGGTTAACACTGAAGACACCTAAAGGCTAATATTTGTAACTATCAATAGAGAAGCATTTTTTCATGAACTGAGTCAAAGGCCCAAGGATTAAAATATGATTGGCATACAATAACCACTTTTTGAAAGAATATTTTAAATGTAAATACTTTTGTTTCAAATAGCTACACACACACACACACACACACACACACACACACACACACACACACACCCTGTCAGGTGTCTTATTCACAGGGATACAGTCTCAAGGCACACCTACCATTGGAGCAGAATGGTCCTGCATATGCAGAGGAAGAGCAATCACAGAAGAAGCCACTGGGCTTTTCCCTGCACTTCCCTCCATGACGGCATAACTTTCCATAGCTACCACAGTGGCCTCTGCAACCTGGCTGCACCCCAGGGGTCACTGTGGCCCTTTCTTCCAGATCCAGAGCCATCCCATTCAACTGAAGAGACCTGATGCATCCTAAGAAGCCCCTCTGCCGGGTGGCGGTCCCACCTACAAGGAAAACACTGCAAATGCAAACATGTTCTTCCACATTTTATTCATGACCAAACATTTTATTTAGAACAAACAAAGCCAAGAACCAATGAAGAAGAGGAAAACCTGTATCTGATGTTGGAGAATTGAACAGCAAGATGAGAGGAGCAATTAGAAGTTGTAAAACACAACTGTTGGTGAACACTAGTGCTCAGAAAGATACACCACAAATTCTACTCTAAACTTTGGTTTGCTTCTTTTTCTCTCTTTTTTTCTGGAGAACAAATCTAGGTCCTCGTGAATGCCAGAAAAGTTCTTTATCACTGAGCCATGCCTAACCCTACACATGTGTTTTCTGAAAATGATTAAGCTTTACACTAGAGAAGTCATCTTTCCTCGTATCTTTCAAAAAGCAAAATTAGGAGCATGTTTCATCTTTATTCCAAATAACAATGTATATTGTCATGGTTGTATACTTTTGCTTTTTATTTCAGTGGGTTCTTATTTTCTTTTAAATTACATATGTGTGTGTATATGTATGTACATATACACACATATATATCCATGGTAAGTAAAAATATATTTAAAATCTTGACCTTCAGTTAGTCTAATACTTTTAATTTGACAAGTATTCCTAAGGATTAGTAGTACACTCATAGGGATGACTTTTTATTTATTTTCCACCAAAAGATGACTATTGAGTATTATTTTATTACATTTCATGTACTTTTTAGTATATTTTACATTTTCTTAAGTGTTGACCTAATCTTTATTGTTTTATGCTTAGGATATTAACGGAACTTGGAAAAGAAATTGATGAAGAAACAATGGTGCAATATTGGCACCTATCTTGGTGGTAACCAATAGCTCTCAGCCAACAACCTGGGGCTGATAAGGTTATGAATCTTAAAAGGGAGCATACTTCCATCACTTTACTGACCTTCCATAATTCCTAATTCCTAGCATTCTAAAACTTATACCCACAGAGAAGTGTAGTTCTCAACCCACATCAAAAAACCTTCTCTATACCAAATGGACAACTTTACAGAAAACCACAGGTCATAATGCAGAGATCATCAGATTGTGTGGAGCCCAGCCCAAAATCTAAATATAACTCTTACACATTAGGATCAGGTAACATCACAGAAAAGGTATGGGACATATTTGTCATCTGTAAATTCAGAGGGAGTAGGCTAGATGTAGAGCCTTCCAACCTTCAGTTTTTAATATTATCAAGTCCATTGAATTGAGACATGCAGAATACCTCAGGGTGTGTTTAGGAGGATATTTCCAGGAAGTAGGAACTAAGAAGGAAGACTTTCCCTGAACGTGGGTGGCACCATACTATAGGTAGAGGAACTGTACATAAAATTGGAAAAAGGAGAAAGCCATTTTGTCATCTCTCTCTCTTTTTCTCTCTCATATACTATATTTAGTTGTTGAATCTAGAGTTCTTTGCTATTATTTATCCTATTAGAAGAACTTGGACAAACCCTTAGGCATTCTTTCTGGGTATGGAAAGGAAGGAGTTAATTTCATCCAGAATTTGAAAGCAGCTAACAATATTAGTAATTCCTTCTACATCAGGACAGTCTTTGGTCATTCTCAGAGTCTCTCTTCTGCCCATATTGTCAGGACATTTCTCTTCTTTCCACTCACTTTGGCTTCATACCTACCTAGCACACCATTTGCTAACTTAACTCAGTGAGCACCTGCGACTCAATCTCTTTGCTCATGTTTCTTCTGGAATTCTTACTAGACTTTAGAGTTTCTTACCAGGATAGGGCAACCTACCATCCATGACAAATCACTCTTGGCATGGGAACATTTTGGAGGGCCTAGAGCTGCACATTGGGTGTATTTTAATTTATGTTATCTTACATAAAACCACAGGGTATATATTTCATAGCATACAGTAATAGAAAATCATGTTGTCATGTGTCTGTTGATCTGACATATAACATCACTGTAATTCAGGGGCTTGTCCAGTGCTTCTAATAGCATAAATAATAACTAAGGAACTATAGGCTCAACAACTAAATTGCTTCATTTTCATTTATTCTAATTAATTTTTCTTGCTTATTTTTTGTGAGGAGAGTTATATACATATAGACATTCATGGGTATAATGAGGAAATAACAGAATGAATACATTTAGCTTAAATCACATATGGTCATTATATCAAGGCAGTCTCACTTCTCTCCAGTTGAAAATTGAATCAAAGAAGACAACAGTTCCATTTTCTTTCATGTCTCAAGCCATCTGTAGTTTGAAATGTATTTAAGTTCTCCATGTTTTATTGAGCAGTTCTTTGTGAGGTCCTGTATCTGATACTGGAAATATGAAAATATGTATTTGATATGTTCTCAAAGGGCTATTGTTTGCTAATATATTCAGAGAGCTGTTTGTGATTGCTACCTGATGCTAATGTATATATAGAAATAAATACTAGAATAATACTAGAGGGTAGAGTAACTAACAGAAAATACTTTATATATATATATATGTGTGTGTGTGTGTGTGTGTGTGTGTAATATAAAATACAACCTTAAATATTGTTATAGTGATGAACATCTAACTTTGAAACTAGAACTTCCTTATTCCATCCTTTCAAAGAGTTTAATGCTTGTCTAATAAAATTATTTTAATGCCACCTTTATTGAAAATGTAATATCTAATTAGACATAGTTGTATCGTGCATGTGTGAGGATTTGTAACTATACCATTGGGTTTCCAGTCAGTCACTTTAGTTTGGACAGAACTCTTCTGAGAAACGTGTCTCATGTAAATAGGACTGTGCTTGGAAGCTTAATTAAAGATTGCAGTGCCTTTCCAGGGTTAGAGTATGTCCAATTAAAATGAGTTGCAGTTTGATTAATTGATTGTGGATGTTTCTGCTGAGCTATTTTGTTGGGAACTATCTTCCAATTAATTTTCTATCAATTTACTTGCCATGCTGGATCAGACATAATGAATTCCGGAACTTTACAAACACTGAGTACCTTGTGCAGAGAATGCCTAAGCTTTCCATGTGATTGAGTTTAAGCAAATCCATTCACACATATGACAATACCAAGATCTCATACCTTAACACCTGGCTAGATGTTGCATAGGAAATAAATTAGGGATACCTGTTGACTTCATCCTTCCAACACATTCATTATTCTCAGAAAATTCTTCTAAATGACAAGTATTACTGTCACAGAATTGGAGCTGGCTCTTTCCTGTGCTCTTTTCCTATCTTTGTGGCAGGAAGACTTTTGAGATTAAATTTTGACTTTTTTTAAAAGACAAACCATTCATGTGCTCTCCTCAAATATTATTGAGGATTACTTGAGAACAACTCCTTCATTGCCACAGCAGCCTTAGAGAATGAAAGAGCTCATGACTGCTATACACAACTTTAAATTCAAGGCTACAGAAGTGAAGGCTCTCTCTGATTGTGACACTGTGGTAAAGGAAGACAGATCAAGTCCCAACCACATGCCAGCCTAGAGCAAGAAATCAACAGTGCATACAAGCTGGGCCCAGAAGCATGCTAGGAAGTTGGAAGTGCTTGGAAACTAGAGCCTCCTCCCAGCACAGCCATCCTGAGGGAAGACAGCCTCACAGAAATGGTGATGTGAGCTACAGAAGGATGCCACACTAGAAGCTTAGCTTTAGTTATGCTGAGCAGCAATCTTAATTGTACAGAGTCCCAGGAGCATGGGAGAAAAGATTATCATTGTAGCTCATGTTCAAAAAAACGACTGCCATTGAATGAAGCTACTTGTATAAGAAAGACTGTCTCCAGGCCTGTGGAAAGCACAACCATGGCTCTCTGATTTGAACGTAAGGAAGTATGTTTTTATTATTATTTAAATTAAAAGAAAACTTGTTTTACATGTCAATCCCAGTTCCCTCTCCCCCCCTCCTCTCCGGCCCCTCACTGACCCCCTATCCCATCCCCTTTCTTCTCTCCAGAGTGGGTGAGGCCTTCCATGGGTAATCTTCAATGTCTGTCATATCATTTGGAGCAGGGCCTAGACCCTACCTTGTGTGTCTAGGCTGAGAGAGTAACCCTCTATGTGGGTTATTCTCATAGTCCATTCATATGCTAGGGATAAGTACTGATCCACTGGAAATGAGCTGTTGGCAATATCAGGCACATAGTTATGTGCTCTACTGTTAAGAATTTGTATTCAGTTCAAGGGTCATTAAGGTCTTCCTACTAAGCACAGGAAAGTCCACTCACAGGTTTTCAGACAGATAATGAAAAAGAGGCCACAAGTAAAGAAATAAAATGCCTAAAACAAACGATATGAGCACATGAAAGAAATACAACTTTTGTTTTACTGAATTTTTAATGAGAAAACACAATTACTATCAATGAAAATTAGGCTGAAATGCAAATAATTACAATAAGACTATTTGATAGTCTCTTACCATGGCTATATTTTAGCATATCAAAAATGAAAGTCTAAAAAAGAAATATGAAGAACATATTATAATTAAAAACTTACATTTTGAAGGTGCTTTTAACAATATGAAAATAAGAATTTATGAAAAGGCTAGAAGATACTGGTGATAAGCTTATATGAAAAAGACTTATCCAAAACATGAAAAGAAGTTTTTAAAATGACTATTTAGAAAAAGGATGACCCTGTAAAAAATGAGAAATGAATCTGAAAAGCCACTTCATGTATCATCCATGTGGTCAATGGAGATAGGGCTACATCACCTGCTCATTACATGCATGTTCTATGACCAAGTAATTACAGTCTTTCATATTTGCCCAACAGGATACAAGCACACACACATTCATCTCCCTCAAAAATTACAAAGAAGTATTTGCAGTATCCAATCTTGAAATTACTAAAGAAATATATCTTTGTATTGGTACTTTGGATCTTCCCAAAGATCACAAGTGATAGACACCCTTGTTCAGACAACCAATAGGAAGAACTTCAGCCTGGAGCACCAGTGTGATTAGTTTCCAGTATCAACTTTTGCGTGGGAGATTTAAGCATTGCTTGCTCCACGTATTTGCCGGTTTGACGCAATTCAAATGTAACATAAATGACTTCTCACTAAGTCAGGGGTCCTTACTTCCAGCCCTCATCCCAGACTATTCAAATGGAGTTTAACTTGTGTGAAAACTTGTCAGTAAAAGAATTTAGACAGGAAACGAAAATTGCAGAGCTGGTTGAATGAAAATCAATTCAGGCCTAATTTAAGAAGCTTCTGGGGGGAAAATGCTGAGTTTACAAACCGAAATAGAAAATGACCACTGTCACATTTCAGTTTAAAAAAATGATTGATTCTTTTCTCTCCATCATTTCCGTGGTTGGAGAACATTTGTGAGTGAAAGTAGCAGTGACTTTTACTCATGTGTTCTCAGTGTTCTATCAAGGTCAAGGACAAAGACTCAATGCTCTGAGAATTTCCAGGATTTCTAAAGTGATGCGCAGCATTTCTGAGTAGAATTGTTTAAGATGTTTCAAGAATCACACACATCACACACATCACACACATGCACTCATTTGGTGCTTTTGAGCATGTTCCCAAGCAAGGCCCTGGGTTCAAATCCACAAATCATCAAATAAAGAGAGGAGGGGATAAGAGCACAATATTGACCATAATTTTTCATTACAGGAAGCAACATGGTATGAAGTTTGGGTTTTTGAGAGGAAAGGAGATGTCTATTATATTGATGCTATAGTTTCCAACCTAATTATCATACACTTGCTCCAAAAAGAGTTTTGTTCCTTGTTATTCCTCCTCCACTGCAAACAGCCTCTTGCAGTTACATTAGGTGATGATAATCATTCTGATGTTATCTTCAGGAAGATTGTTAAAGCCATGCTATTTCTCACCTCTAGTGTAGCACACCTCTGCATGCATTCACCATTACCCTACTTCAATCTCAGTTGTCACAAACAACTGCTGCCCAGGAGCTCACATTTTTTTAGTTGTGTTTTCTATATATTTCTACTTGTTTTCTTCAGAAATGAAGGCACTGCTCTTGCTTCAGAGTTCTGCTCTGTAGTGCAAACACACTCTCTGCTTGGTCTTCAGTGGCACACAGTGTACACACTGTTTTAATTCTTTTATGTTATCTCAATACAACAGCCGCTACTAAGCTATGATGGAAACTCTTGATATTTAAAAATTTAAAAAAATCTCACATATATGTAATGCCAGTTAGACACTGTCAACCTTCTTGTCTTCAAATGGAGAAAAAGATTGGTCAAATTAAGATACCTTGAAATATCTGCAACTTCTCTTTGTGTATATATTTAACATCTCAAGAAACATTCTAAAAAAGCTATTGAAATTTCTTGTGTTTTAAGCAGATAGTATATGAAGCAACTATTATTTGCTGCAGACTTGTATCCATGCAAGATGCACTTTTACACTAAATGCTGGACTAGTAAATCAATCACTCTTAGACTAAGCCTAAGTTAGACCTCCAGTTTTTTCATATATCTAAGCTTTTGCTTCTGTATGAACAGAAATATTTTTATTTTCTTCACTCTCCAGATTTAAAGGATTTTATTAGAATAAAGTTGTGCTGGAAGCTGTAGTCTTACTTTGAACAATTATGTTGACTTCACTAGTTTGTCCCTACACCCAAATATAAATGACAGTCATTATGCACACTTGAAAATACTGATTAGTCATAATTATTTCTATGATGGACGGATGAACTACAAATTAAACTCTCAAACTTGTAAGTAAAGGGTATTAAATTACCCTATAAAATTTCAACCAGAAAAATCAATTACATTGTATTAATGCAGAGATTCTCAGTCACCCATGTAACCACTAGCTCTGAGGAGAGAATGAGACTTAACTCTCATCTATTTATTAGTATGTGAAGCAAGAGTTCCCAAGCAAACAGACCCTTCACACATGACATGTGTTACATACATATAGACTCTATGAATGGAAAAGCCAGGCTTCCTGGTGAGCATATGACTACAGGGCTGGTGGGATTTTGTTGAAGGAGAGGGAGGGAGACTGTGAGGTGTTTTCTCAGATTTCTTTCTATTATAGCCTGAGACTTATTAGAGATGTGAGACCAGGGAGCAGATTTGATCACTGCTGTGAATTCAGATAAAGGAAGAAAACAGGAAAAACTGACTTCAGATGAAATTGAAAACTAGGATGCAATATGAGGAACTAGTGGAACTACAAGGAACCATCTTAGATGTGTGGATATTGTTATGAGAAAGTCATCAAATGCTGACAGCAACAACCAATTCGTGTGCAAATTGTAGGCAGCTACATATAAAATGTGTCCCCACTCTGTTTCAACATATCTACTTCAGCTGGGACTGCTGATAGCTGTGGTGCAGATCTGCAATAGCCTGCTTCCAGTGGTTTCCTTTCATCCATGTCCCTCCTGGAAGTGAATGGGAATTAGAGAAATAAATAGGCTAGGTCTTGGTACCCCTTAGTACTAGATCCCTGTTCCTTGCAAAGGGCCTTCCATGACTCAGTTTACAGCTCAGCCTGCACTCCCTCATATTTATTGTCTCCAATCATATTGGTTTATTCCTGTACCTAAGATCTGTCACACTCACTGTCACCACTTAGCATTCTACCACTTGAGAAGTTCACGGGGTCTATCTCTATTCTGCTCCCTCTAGTCTCGACTCAAGGGTTAACATCTCCCCATTACCCTGTTTGAAATGGAAATTCCCAACACTAATCATTGCCCTACAACCCCTTCTCCTGGCTCTGTTTCTACTTTTTTCCCACTATTGAAGTGTGTGTGTGTGTGAAAGTGAGCCCATTAGTGGAGCCCATTCTATATGGAAAGATACCTTGCTCAACCTAGACACAGGTGGATAGGTGTCTTGTTCCTGCCTCATGGAGATGATGGGACAAGATAGACTTAGACTTCCGAGAGGGTGCCTTAACCTCTCTGAGGAGAAGATGGATGGTGTGGGGCAGACTGGGGGAGAGGGAACTGGAATTGGAATGTAAAAAATAAATTAATAAAAAATTAAAATAAGAAGTGTGTGTGTGTGTGTTGTGCAAACACATATAAATATATATGTAACATATGTTCCTTTCATTCTCACCACTGTCTACTCTTTCTCTTCCACTGAAATATACTCATAGGAAGGCAGAGAACATTTTGCTCATAGTAAGTGCTTCATTAAACTCTCTCTAATTACTGCTGATTTTTTGCTAGTCTGCCACCCACTGAGCTCTAATTCAGTGTAACCTTTTTAATTATAATTTGTCTCTCATGGAGTCTGCCTGTAAGGCAAAAACTCTTTATCAGCAAACTTTAAAAAAGAAAGAAAGAAAGAAATATCATGATTTGTTTGATAGGAGTGTTGTAAATTGGAAGATTAATATTTTGTGTGGTGGGAATTGTTTTGTGAACTAAAAAGCTGTCCCCTCCAGAGAGTTGTCTACTTGATGGGTAGGCATAACAACAAAAGCAGCCCCTTGGGTAGCATTTTGATTGTTGGACATCATTATACTATATCATGTCATTGTACCCCAGTTACCTTTAAGTACAAATAAAGATCTTTATTCATTGAAAATATAGAACTTTTTTTTTTTTTTAGGGAAGAGATATCTTTTTCCTCCACTGCCTTTGACTTAAACATAATTAAGATTTCCATTGTTAAAATTTCCCAGTGACAAAGCCACTCTAAATCTGAACACATATGGAGATGTCAAAGGCCCAACTAATTGCCTCCATAAAGATGAAATCTCTTCGATCTTTATTCAAATTATTACATATGATTGATGGCAAAAGACCTGAGCCTGTTCAAAGCAGTTTTCTGATGTCATACGATACTTCATTACTGCCACCTGAAATCAAATTAAGGCCAGGATTCCTATCAGGTGCAATATATAGTGATGCCATCTCTGGGAAGTTGAAATTCCTCCCAAGGAGGAAAGGTCATCTCCAGGCAAACTGCAGCATATTTCACTGAAAAATCTGAGGACAATTTCAGCCTTCTCAATTTCCAAGAATAGAAAGGCTATTTCCAAGCCACTGACAGATTTTAAATTGCAGTACCTTTTTGTTGTGACCATCTCTCATTTTTTTTTTTAGAATTCAAGCGATATCTATGTCCATTTCCTGACTGAACGTCTAGTATGGCATTAAGAGAAAAGTTATATATTTCTGCTCAAGTGTACTTCATTGTTTCTATACTCTTAAATAAGCCAGCTGAGTGACCACAAGTTTGTGAGTAGAATATCTATTAGGATGTTTTAGTTGTGGAAGCTATTCATTAAATTTGTTTTCAGGGAAAGAATAAATAATGACAATAATGAGGACATAAATATATTAGAAGACCTAAATATATCTTCGTCAGATATGTCACAAGGAAACTCATGCCTTTCAGTGAAAGGGTGCTAATAAGATTGTTAGGCAACAGAAGGTGTAAGGGGGGAGCTGAGGAATTCTGCTCTAAATATAGCCATTAAAGATGTCTGGAATGTAATTTCTGATAATTCATCATTTATCCTGCCTTATGTGTCTCTGAGTCTTTGTTTACATTAAAATGTATGAGCTGGGATCAAATCAAAGATAATCCTTGAACTTCATGGTCCATAACTTCTGCAAAGTAATTAGCCAAGAAGCAAAGGAAAATTAAACACATGGAGAGGAATTCCAGCAAATGTTGAGTCAACGGACATTGGGGAGACACTATAAAGTAAGTTATCAGAAGAGAGCTGAGAAAATGTGCACTGTAGAAAAGAAGCTGTTGAAGCTGAGCGCTGTCTTTTCTCTTTCCTACCATTTTTTAATGCAAGGTGCAGAGGCTGAGGCACATCAATGGTTGCCACTGGCTGGCATTGCAAGGACTCCTCATTTCTGAATGTAGAGATAATCATTTCCAAGATCATACTAAAATCCCCAGTGCAATACACAAACTATAACAAATCATGCAACCTCTACATATTAAGCAGGCAAGGTATGCAGAGTGAGCAAATAGTCACAGAGATATTTGAATCTCTTAACTTATATCTTTCTGTATGTAAATCACCCCCCCTCCTCAATCATCCTCTTCTAGGAAAGGGATAATACCTATTGCATGGATTAGTTATTATCAAGGAATCGGGTACCTAACATAGACTAGAACCTGGGTTTTCAATAAATACTGCTTTGGTTTTGCTGCTAGATCTTTATCATTGTTTTTTCAAGTTGGGATTATTTTATTGTGGCTTATCTCTAGGTTTGCAGCATATATTCAGTGTTTTCTTTTGTTCGTTTGTTTGTTTGTTTGTTTGTTTGTTTAAAACTTACCCACGAAGAGTTGACTATTGAGCTGTAAAAGGACATGACCATCAGTGGGAGCAGCTTGTATCTTTGGCAAGAGCTCATCCACCTGAAGTGATGCCTCTTTCATGTTCCTTTCAACTCTCACATGATGCCACTGGTTGTCATTGAAGTGGGTGGGTGACTGCACTGAGATTTCAAAGGGTCCATTCCCCACATCAAATGAAAAGGTTACTGTTGTAGGTGCTGGAAATATCAGATATGAGGGTTTTCCAGGTGAGTATTCAATATATGTAAGACAACAATCATTAGACATAACGGTCATTAGACACAAGACTTGCATTTAGAAGGAAACAGTGGCATCCAAATAGACATCACTCTCCGGATGTGGAATGAGACAGTATGATATGTTTTGGCGATAAAAATAATAGATCTTTAAAAGTTCAGCCTCTGACTTAATTTTTCATATCGCTAAAGATTAAAACTATTTAGAGAAAGCACAAAACTAGCATCTATAATTGATTATAAAAACAATTGCCTCATTGACTTAAAGTTTATATAATTTAACAGCATGAAACACGCATTTGATATTATGCTATTAGTAGAAGACTGTGAATATATCAAAATAATCAGTGGTTCATTAAATAATTTTGTAATTAATATTAGTCATTAACAAAATTTGTCTTAAATTTTAATTACTTCAATTTAAACTTTTATTTCACTGCTAATGAATTTATCAATATTTTTACAAAATTATCAGTTAAATTATTTTCTTGCAAAGTTAACTGAAGAATTCAGGACTAGATGATGATATCCCAAGACTCTTCTGGAAAGGACACTTACAGCGTAGTTCTATCCTTATGAAGTCACTGATTCCCAGGTTCTCTAAAAATACCCCAGAAAGGGCTGTGGTCTTAAAGAAGAAGGACACATCAGCACTGAGCTCTCCATGGAATGTGGGGAAGTGGAGGTAGGAAGCCTCGGTATTAAAAGATGCTGCATTCCAAAATGGCCCTGTTTCGACAAAACACAAAAACGAACAAATTCAAAGAGAAAACAAATTCATGCCGTACAAGGAATGCTGTAACCGTAATTGCAGTTTCTCCATTTAGTATCTGCCTGTTTAAAAACATCACTAATTCCTATAAAACCACTTTCCTTGTTAACTATGTTCAGAGGTATGGGCATAGGGTGAGCAGTTCTACAGAGACTGAAACCCTGGACTTTTTCTTTCCAACATACAGCAGAAAAGTTTCATACAGAAATGCCCCCAATAAAAGAAAACACATCTGCATCCAAAATCCTATCCTCAGCTAAAGTAATAGGTGAAGAAACCTTAATTAATTGCTTAATACTTTTGTATCTTGAAAATGTAAACACTTAGTTACCTTGACTCAAAAAAAAAAAATCCCTACGGCAGATCCTTACAACCTGCACTTATTCCGATTAATGGCCTTGCCAGTTTTACACTAAGATTGGCATTCTGAATATTCCATGTAATTAAAGACCCAAACACACTTTGTCTATATAGCACAGCAGTTCTTATGAAAAAATTTTTTTCATTCAAAAGTCATTCCTTGCCAACACATAACAGGCGGGTAGATGAAAAGCTTTCTCTAAATATTTACAAATACTCAATACTTGGAATAGATAGAAAACAGTAAAGAGCTTGGAATATCAGTTTAGAGATCAAGGAAACAAACAAGCATGTAGGGGTTGGAGAAATGGCTCAACAGTTAAGATTATGAATTCATTTTGCAAAGGACCCAAACTTGGTTCCATCACCTACATCATACAGCTCACAATGCCTCCCTAGCTTCAGTTCCAAGATATCCAACACTCTTTTCTGGCCTGCAGAGGTGACTTGACCCACCCCACCCCCTCAACCTACACATAGACACATAATGAAAATAAAAATAAATCTTAAAACAACTAAGTTAATCATAATTGCTGCCTAAGTACAATGTATTCATCTTCACTTTCTTTGGTAGATATTTGAAACTTCTTTTGAAAAAAATATTTGAGTGATATGTAGGAGGAATTATGGAAAAAGAAATATAAATTCAAAGGCAGGTTTGCCAGGATGAAATCCAGCTGGCTATACAGAGAATTATCAGAAAAATGTGTTATGAGCCTCTGCTGCTGCCAGCAAGTTCTCAGTGCACCAGCTAGGACTGGGCATCCTTAGTGTGAAGCCACTCCACCCACCTCTCATGAAGGAATAAAATTTTTCTATCTAATTTACTGTCCTACAAGAAGGACAGTTTGGTCTTCCAGAGACAAGAGCAGCTGTTCTAAAGAAAGAGTTCATGGTGTTAGCCAAGAGCAGAGACCCAGCTACTTAAAAATCACAAACATGACTGTTTCTACATGCCCCTTTCCAGTACTAACACTGGAAAGAACAATATGCATCTATTGTTTCTTTGTTTTCATTCTGTTATTTTTTTGTGAATCTGACTCAAAAGTCAAATTTCTATTGCATGTGGACAGTTTAAAACTGAACTTACGTAGTTGGGAAAAACATAGTCTGTGATATGTACAAATTATCTGAGGTCTGCCAAGGATATGCTTTATATCCTTTTAATAGTTACATTAGTACTATACCCTTAGATCAGTCTGTGAAAAGATGCACAAAAATGCAAAATGTCATCTTAAGGGTAAAAGCACATCTGTTCTTTTTCACATGCTTACCTGATCTCCTTTGACAAGGAGTGACATGCCTTTCTCTTGAAATGCTGGATATTAAATCAAAATAAATTTGTAACTTTAAATTGTGGGATATTGCTAAATATGATCTCATGTGCTTAGAAAGGGGATGATCAGGATTCAGATTTAAATTATGTGATATTTTATATCATTGTTTCATATATTATATAATCAAGGCTTTATTTGTTGCATATTATATTATAACTCACCCAATAAAGCTTCATATGGAAGACTTTAGATAATGGTTGGAACTGAAGGACAGTCTTTGAATTGCTTCTCTTACACAATAAATGCTCTCAGGCTAGTGAAAATAATTCATTGCTTTAGGAAGCTAAATCACTCTTACACACACAATAATGCATATTGTCTAGTTAGCAAAGCCCATTTTATGAATTTACAATAGATAGAGAATGAGGTGAGAACATTTTGTGAGATTAAGAAATTGTTGCTAATTCAAGACAGTTACCAAGAAAACCAAGGCCAATGAGAACATTGGTAGAATGGTGTGCAAAGGCATGTGATGCCTCAGCTACTTATGTCCTGTGCACACAAGAGAAACTGGCAGTCTCAGAGAAATGAGGCTTGGGGAGGGGAACAAGCAAGAGGTAGAGATCTGCAGCAGTATCAGGAAATTGTAAGTCCTTGAAAGTGGATTCTGTAAGGAAGGGGGTTGGAGAGTCCCTAAGCAGCCCAGGAGCAGAGCTGAAGTATGGCATGATTTGTTGCCAGGCAAGTAAGATGCTTACCATTTCAATGAAAACAAATCAGGAAGGGCTAGGCTGAAGAGATGGATCAGTTGATAAAGCACTTCCTGTGCTGTGCTGTGCAAGTACAAGGGCCTGAGTTCAGAACACCAGCGCCCATGTACTAAATCCAAATGTGACAGCATGCTTTGTAATTCCAGGGCAAGGGTTGGGGAGACAGGTCAACTTCAGTTTCAGTGACAGGCACCTTCTTCTCAGAGAACAAGGCAAAGAATGACCGAGAAAGATACCTGATGTCAACCTCTGGTCTCTACGCACATGAACTCACATGTGCATGAACACATACACACAAACAATACATCAAGATGTATTATTCTACAATATGAATGCTTAGTACTAATTAATTAAGTAATAATTAAAATATTATCTAATCAAAGCAATATGAATGGTCACAAAAGTTTAAGTTTCTTTGAAAACATTGTCTTTAAATTTCCATAACTATATAATATGTGTAGGTATATAAATGTATATGTATCTATTATAAATCAGTGTCAAGATTCTTCTTATTTACACAAAAAGGAACTCGTAATAAGTATCTGATTTCATGTGTAAATTTTTTATAAAGCCCCTTAAGTAATTAGAATTTAGTACTATTTAATACTACATGTACTTTAAAAAGTTACTAAGCACTTAGTTCTATTATAAGTAGAATAGCCTTTGAAAAAGAATCTTAGAAAAAGCATTATTTTCTTAGGATTGGGGACATAAACAAATTAAGGGAGGAGAGTGATGAGAATCCTTTCTTGAAAGTAAATTTTATATATATATATATATTTATATACATATATATATAATATTAAAATATTGACAAGAAATATTTTAGCAGTCAAGTGCATCTTCTAAATATTTATGATCCATTAAAATGAGCTAAAAATATAGATTTCTTAACAGAAATAAAACACTAAGATTAATTACATGTTGCTTCATTGGAACACAAAACCAATGTATTGGTTTAATAATTCACTAGTGAGTCTTTTTAGCACTTCTGTTATTGTTTTCAACAATTTATGGGCCTCCATTGAAATCCATATATGTAAAAATGAGGGTGAAGCAAATGAAATCTGGCTGAGGAGAATTACAGTGTGTAGGTTACATATCAGTAGAAAAGAGAGGAAAGCTATTCATGGGTCTTTGCACACAGTGAAATAACCCTGCTGTCCCTCCCACATGTTCAATACAGTTGGTATGATTTTTATCTCTTACAAAGTCAGAGAAGAGATTGTCTTTGTAATCAAAAGATTATTACAAATAATCTGCAGCGTGTTTTTATTATTCTTATATTAATTTTATGCAAAAGTGGAAATTAGTAACAAGGGGAAAGACATTTAATTTTTCAAGGACATACAAATTTACGTTCCAAGAATCTGGAAGAACAGAATTTATATTAGGAATGTGTGCATGGGTGTACTTATGTTTGTGTGTGTGCAAAGTCACAATCCATGCACTCACACACAAGTGGCCAAAGGTCAACCTCACATGTCATATTTTCAGGATATGCTCACTTTGTTTTTGAAACTGGATCTCTCATTGGGAGGAGGATTCCTGAGGCTCATGCATCAAACTCAGTAAGAGACTGTCTGGCCAGCAAGTCCCATGTATCTACTTGTCTCTGCCCCCACAGAGCTTTTTGGTGGGTGCTGGGATTGAATTAACATGTCCAGACCTGCACAGGAAGCATTTTCTAATTGAGCTATCTCCCCAGCCCCAAGAAGGAAATTTTGTTGCAAGCATCCAACTACTTTCATTCTAGGAACAAGAGGGTGTATAAAATTGTAAACAAGGTGAGGAAAGTCCATTTAAGCTTGTTGTTGCTTATCCATCCTTCATTCCTGTGAAGGTCAGAATGACATCAGAAAATGTATAAAGCTGAGTTTAATACCTTAAAGAGATCCTTCCAAAAGTCACATCCTCTATTTTTTGAAGCAACTTATGTCGAACTACCTAATGCCAGCATTCTAATATACAAAGGAGACCACGTATCAAATACAAAGTACATCTGGTCTACCCAATACTAATTCCCTGTATTTAACATATGTAATAATGCAATAAACCTTGAGTGTAGTTACTCATTTGAGAAAAAGAAAAATCATCAATCAATAACATAACCAAATTTATGTATTTAAGTAACATGAAATAGTTATTTTGGTAGAAGCTAAATGAATAAATAAGCACAAATTAAGTGCTTTCTATTGAGCACATGCCAATGAAAATGAAATTCTTTTCTTCACACATTAATGTCAAAAAAACTTCATATCAGAATATTGTCTAAGGATATTGTTGAAATGTTTAAATACTCTATGGACTGTAAATAAAAGAGCTTGTACCACCTTTTTGTATTTGTATAATATATACTTTATATTAGATTCATCAGTGTTTTTTAATTATCATACATTGTCCCTTCAAATAAATTTATAGTCAGACACACCATGTTCCTTTTCCCATGCACAGAGAAAACTTTTATATATTAATGAGCTGGATGAAGTATTTCATTGTCCATAACCACCAAAAATAAGAGCTAGTAAATTATTCTTATTTATTACCTAATGACTCCTGTATATGTGACTTATAATCTTTGCTTGAGCTTAAGTGTATACATCCTTTAAAGGACACACTATGTACATACATGTTGGATATAACACAAAGCCAAATAAGAGCTCTACCCGCTAATTTGCAAGCACTGGGTATGGCTAATGCTTTATATGAATTCCATGCTCTAGGAGGGTGATTTGACAACTGCTCTGTTTCCAAGCATACAACATCCCATTTTTTTGTCCTTAACTTCTCTAAAAATAGAAAGCTGAAGAGACATTCTCTAATTACCCACCTCAGCTTCACCTCCACGTTATCACTAGTTACACTCTACATCCTCTCTGTACAATTCAAAACCAACTGCTTCTATTCCAACGTTTTCTCTACTTGGTCTCTTCCTTCAGTACAACCATGGTATTAATTCTCCTATCTTACAAAAAAAATTCTTTAATATTACTTTCCTCCCACCTACTACTAATTTCCCCCATTGTTTCACATCCCACTGTTTTTGGAGCCTGTTCTGGGCTCTCATCTCCCATGAGTAGCTCAGTAAATCTTCTAAAGAAGGCATTGTCAATATCACTGATGATCTTCACACTGTTCAATTCAGTTGTCACAATTCTTTCTTCACATAAGCTATCAATGTTTAACGACATAATGGATTGTGTTTCCTCACTAGAAACACTTCCTTTGCTTGAAGCCCAGGACACCCCACTTTTCTGCCTCTCTCACTAGTGGTATGTAATTCTCAGTCTTCCATCTTCCTCCTCACCACCTCCACTTATCACCATGGCAATATCCCAAGACTCTGCCACTACATATCTCCATCCATAATAACTCCATTTTGAGGCTGTAAACATATTTATTATATATGAACATATGCCTGAAGTCTGGACTGCTCAACATGATGACACCACATCTCTATTTCAAGGTCTGATGACATCTAGGCTTTTAGATGTCTAAAAATGAAGCTCTTGCCAGGCATTGGTGGCACATGCCCTTAATCCCAGCACTCAGGAGGCAGAGGTAGGTGGATCTCTGTGACTTTGAGGCCAGCCTGGTCTATAGAGCAAGTGCCAGGATAGGCTCCAAAGCTACACAGAGAAACCCTGTCTCAACAAACAAAAAACAACAACAACAACAAAAATGAAGCTCCTTTCGATAA
Organism: Cricetulus griseus; assembly: GCF_003668045.3. Lineage (NCBI taxonomy): Eukaryota > Metazoa > Chordata > Mammalia > Rodentia > Cricetidae > Cricetulus > Cricetulus griseus. Next base: position 189,251,444 of record NC_048596.1, on the reverse strand, counting down.
TTCCAACTTCTTAACCCGGGAACTAGTCCTTCCCATTTCAGTCAATGCTAGCCCCATGTTTCTATTATATCAAACACATCTCCATCGTTTTCTTCACCTTTCCTCTTAAAAATGACATCAATTTATCAGCAAACTTTATTAATCCTCCTTTTACACAATACCCATATCACATTTGAAGGGCACACAAGCCAATTAAAGATGGTGCTAAGGGGAAATCAGGAGGTCGAGTTCTGAGATGTTTACAAAAAAAGTGTGATTGGTTGCCAAGATCAAACCAGATGAGGTAAGTGCATGAATGGCTCATGTTCACTAGGTAAAGCATAGGACGCCTATGTGCATGATAGGCTGACCTTTAAAACTATTGGCTCCCTGTTTTCCTGTTCTGTGGTTTTTTTCTTTAAGAGATGTTTGCTGTGGGGTAATACATGAGTTCCTGCTTGGCTAGATTCCCTGCTGAGTCTGATTGTCTCCAGGATCCTGGGAGGCTGGGGAAAGGGCAAACAGCACACTTACTCTTCCTCAGTCCCAGCTCAGCCTTCCATGGTTGGGCTAAGGCCCTGCAACATCTCTCATCATTGATCCATGCTCCAAGCCACTATGATCTTTCGGCATAATTAATAACATCCATCACTCACCATCTTGCTTTGATTCTACCCTGCTGAGTCTCACTAAAACATAAGTCATAATATCCCTCTACTCAAAACTCTCTACCATTTTCCAGGCTCAATGAAGTTGAAAAAAAAAGACTGAAAAATCCTCCCTAGTATGATACACCCCTTTCCTATCTGCTTTTTTTCCATTCTTAACTTGATCACTGTGTCGTGAGCACTTTGTTTCATGAATCCATATATTTCTAAAACTTTATCAGCTACATTCCCACATCTGCATCACTGCTCTGGTTTCCTCTTGTTTTGAGATTCTTCCAAAGATACACACAAGCCTTGCTTCCTTATTCTCTCCAATCTTGTCTTTATTTTAATATTGCCTTCTTAATGATTCTTTAACAATCATCTCATTAAAATCTCTCTCTTTTGCATTAATTATGTTTTTGTTTTCTTCCCAGCTCTTGTTACTATCCACAATATCATACACTTTACTGGATAACTGTTTTCTCTTTCTATGAGAATGTAAATGCCAAGAACATGCCATAAACATGTTCTTTTTTGCTCTCTCTCTTCTTTTCTCTCTCTTCTTCTCTCTCTTTCTCTCTCTCTCCCTCTCTCCCATACACTCATTTTTTTATTAAAGGAATGGAAATAATGCAATGAATAAGGAAATGGAGATGAGGGGAGAATAAAAGGAAATTGATGATAGGATGACAATGTTAAGAAACTAGAATAAGCAAAAAAGAAAGAAAGGGAGGAAGAGAAATCCAGCAATCAACACTGAAATAATTTACAGAGGATAGGGATTATCAGATATGGAAAAGGTAAAAAAATTTATGTTATCATATTATGTGTTAAAATGAAATTGATCCCTACTTTTTTAGAGACTCCGAGGTAGACTGCCAAATGGAAGGGAAATTAACCAAATAGCTAGTCAATACCTTTTTTCCAGTCTGAAGTTATTTATTGCATCCATGAACCTTTGATTATTTAATGCATTCTGGGCAGCAGTGTTTTCTCAGTCAACTATACCAGTCAATGTGGACTAAATGAATTTCAGAAATTTCTTAGGATAAGAAACTCTCAATAATCTTTCCTAACTTGATAGATTTAATGGGTGCTTTCCCCATAAAACTCCAACACATTTGAGAAGAAACACATTTACTAAAATGGATTGAAAGACTCAATGTCAGAGAAGTAACTGAGAATAGAAATTTAGAACCTTTGAAAAAACTCTTTAAAACACACGATATTTAAGCCTTCTAGCATGTCATATCTGTTTCACAGAAAAATGTGAAATGTATAACACTTAGATACATTTTTATTAAATAATGACCTTTAAATATAGCTATTGCTTCAAGTAGTCACCAAAAAAAGGCAAGTCTCCTTTAACGTGGAAATCTATTTGACCTCAGATTTCTCCAAAGTGTTCAATGCAGGAAACAAACAAACAAATAAACACCACTGTCCATCAATTTCTGAGCAGGAAAAGAAAATATGTCCAACCTAGAGGGTGCTGTGTTATTTTTTAAGTGTTGAAACAATAGAGAGTCTTCTCAAATTTAAAGGAACTCTGAGAATAAAGCCCATGGGGGCTTTTCAGAAACAGAACCTGCTCCATAATAATCTAGTCACCTCGAAAGATAGATGTTCAGCTAATGGAAAACAAGATGGCTGCATCCTTCAGTGAAGACCAAGTAGGATAATGTGAGCAACCAGGTGGAGGTTAAAAGCATGGCCCCGAAATGTTCCAGTTGTTCCCAAAGTGCTAGAATTTATCATTGCTGCTCTTAGATCAAGAGAAATGAAAACCATTGTCACAAAACAGCTTCAGAGTGGTTATAGGAATTTAGTCACACTATTTAAAAAGAACAATGGAGCCATGTCAAGTGTTCACCAAACAATGAATGGATAAAGTGAATCTGTCGATCTACTCCTTTAATGAAATATCATTTGGTCATAGAAGATATGAAATTGACATATTCTCCAACACAGATAAACTATAGAATATTGTGATAAAACCAGCCATAAAAACAATGCACATTTTGTGTTTCAATATATATTAAATAGACGGAAAAAGCAAGTCTGTAGAGATTTTTTTAAACTAGATGCATTATGTATGAGGTGAGAATGAAAGGAAAGAGGACACAGGTTTAATCTGCAGATGATACACAGAGTTCTCACACAGGATGTGGAGATGACTACTCCTTACTGTATAATACAGTAAAATGGATAAGCACACTGAACGTACTAGATTATGCATGTTAAAAAAGTAGACTGTGGAACTGTAATGGACTTTGGGAGCCCATTCTCTCAGTCTAGACACTTGGGGGAGGGCCTAAGCTCTGCCCCAAATGATGTGACAGACTTTCATGATCCCCATGGAAGGCCTCACCCTCCCTGGGGAGCAGAAGGGGGATGGGATGGGGGAGTTGGGTGGAGGACATGGGAGGATGGGAGGGAGAGGGAACTAGGATTGATATGTAAAATAAGATTGTTTCTAATTTAAATAAAAGAAGATCTAGAGGAAAAAAAAGTGGACTGTAGAACATGTTAGTTACATCTCAGTAAAGCTGTTGCCAAGAAGATGAAAACATTTAAAGGCTAAATTGGTTGTGTTTGTTATGAATCCTAAGGTGACAATTATCCCCAAGCATGTGCCAAACCAGGAAAGACAGGCGCTCATGAGTCCTAGAGGGAAAATAAAGTAAACAACAACGACTTGACATCAAAATTCAAGCAGAAATAAATCAAAATAAAAAACATTCAAGAATAGGGAGGCTTTAATGATAGGACTGTGCGATAATGTTTAAGTATAAGCAACACTACAAAGAATAGCAGAGCTAGCAAAACCTGGTTAGTAATGATTTTTTTTCTAAACAAAAACAAAGAAATATAGGCCATAAACATTTTTCCCCAAGAAAAAAAAATATGTCTGTTTTATAAATGTACACATTTCTGGAAGAGTGTACTTTAAGGCTATGTGGGTCTGCACAAAATTAAACCAGTCAACGTTCTAGCAAGAATGGGTAGAGACATATGAGCCTTACCACCAGCAGAGGAGCTATAGACAGCTGGTGGCTGCCAGGGGAGGGGAGGTCAGTTTTCTTTAAGGGTGTGGTCCCTGGTAGATTGTAAATGATAAAGTGGAAGCCACACACCTATGTGTAAAGGGCAGCACTAATGGACTTAGTGGATTATATTTTTCACAAATTGGGGGACATGGATTTGGGAAGAGAACTGGCGGGGGCATCCAGGAGAAGTTAGAGGACATAAGGGTTGATGTTATCAAAATGCATTGCGTGCATGTATGAAGTTCACAAAGTATTAATGAAGCTATAAATACTGGGATCTTGTCAGCATAGACACCAGAGATGGACACACAGTCAGAAGCAACTGGTAATTGATAGCTGCCAGGGGTGAGAGCCAGGAGAGCCAGCTGTCCTTAAGGATATGGTCCCTGGCCACTTCTCCATGCCCCAGTGAATGCCAGACACCCAAGGGAATAATGAGAAGAACATATAGCACTTTATGAGTTTTAAAAGATGAGGACACAAGTTGGGTGGGTAGGGAATGGAAGTAGATCTGGGGAGAGTTGGGGGGCATAAATATGATCAAAATACATTGCATGAAATTCTCAAAGGACTAATAAAAAAGAACATAAAATATAAATGAATTCAGAACTTAAATAAATACATGTTCTTATCTGAAAGCATTTTGACAACCATAGATAGGCCCATTACAAGCAAATGTGTCAGGTAGAACCAGATGTCCTTTATGCTGTGAATAACTTTAAAAATGGGTCAGTCACCCTACATCATCTAAACTACTTTCACCAAATATATACATCTGCTTATCATCAAATTGTTTCTTACCAATAATTCACAAACCATCTATAGATTTCTCTAGATATATATGATGGATCACTCTCATTCTTCTACAAACTGCTATTTATTGATTACCTTTCATGTCATAGGCAAATACGAGGTACCAGAAATATAAAAATAAATGAGCAATGGACCATACTCTTGAGGGTTCAAACATAATCAAAAGCTGTATGAGAAATAAGTCTTTGTAACATATTCAACATTTGTCTCAATAGAGGGCAGAAGGTCTGTGCCCTCAAGAGATCTGAGAGGAGGCATTCATTGAAGAAAGATTTTAATCTGACTGTTTAAACAGTTTAGTAAAGAAGGGGGAATTTGCATGAAAATGTGAGGGATAAAGCAAGGGAACCAAATGGCCTTGAGGTCCAAGCAGGTTCATTGTGATAGAGGACTCACAGAACAACAGAATATCCCCATGATGTCTTTGTCTTGGGTGTCCAAAACCACTTAACTTTTCCATTATACCTGGATTTCTTTATGGCTCCTTAAAAACTAAGAGCTGTTCTAAAGATATTTCAAGGAACATTTGGGCTCTAGGTCAGTATCACTTCAAACCTAAGGCAACTGCTAGCTTCTAGCAGGAATTCTCTTTAGAAAACACTCTTTCTTTCAGTTTTTTTCCCTCTGGCCCGAATCCATCATGAACTGATGCTTTTGTATGACTACAATAAAAATAAATTGCTAGAAAAAAAACGGAATGAGAAAAACAACAGCACAAAAAATTCACTATCTCTAGTCCATTTTTTATTACTGCTGTGTTCAAGAGACATAAATTTCTCTGTCCAATTGGCATAAATCATTCTAAAAGCACACTCCACATCCTGCACCAACCTCATCATTGGACACAGAGTTGCCAGAACATCAGCCTATGAAGCAAACTGGCCTAGGCCATACTAAATAGATAGGTCCATACACTTGAAGCTTCCAGAAGGATGTTAGAAAAAACTACACACCCCATACCTCCTGAATAAGAACCTATAGAAATAAGCTTTAGAGCACTGGAATAAACATATGCTGATGTGGAGGAATTAGACATTATCTATGGTATGACAAATTCAAATATATCCCCCAGCTCCTGGGAGGAGACATAAAAGCACAAAGTTGAAACTTCCTCAGCTCTCTGCCAACTGGTAAACTCAGATCTTTCCTTTTCATTATTTCCTTTATCACTTTGGTGTCTGAAATAAAAGAAAGTTAGGTATATATTCAGCAAGACTTTGGAAAACAAGGCTGAGGTGAAGGCTTAGTGTCTAAGTCCTCACCATGCAAATGTGAGCTCAGATCCCCGGAACCCATATGAAACTAGATGTGATAACATTCGTCCACAACCACCAGTGTCCCCACTATGAGGTGAGGGGCAAAGATGAGAGAATTCTCTAAGCCCTCAGATTATTCCTAGATTATTCTTTAGATAACAAGGAAGGATGCTGCCTCCCCTACAACAAGGCAGGAGGTAAAGGCTGACACAAGATGTCCTCTGACCTCTAAACACACACACACACACACACACTCACTCACTCACTCCCTCTCTTTCCTTTTCTAAAGAGTCTAGAACCCTACTGGAGAACCTAAGAGTGATGATGATGCCAAAAATGTTTGTCTTTTGATGAGTTTTGTATTTGAGGCATGATTTGCCATCCCTGCCCTTTGCGGCATCTTACAAGGTCTATCATATCTATGTACTCTCTATGAAGCAGTAATCCCTCTTTTAGGATAATTTTTAGATAGAAATCCACAACTTCCAAGCATAACTCTACACTGGCTATTAATAGTCTCCTAAAGCTGGAAATGACCAAACACTGCACCAACTAGTGAATGGGTACACATTCCACTTACTATAAGGCAGACACATGACAACTACTGAATCACAAAGAAGGAAGAACAAAACCACATGGATAATTCAAGTGCATTATGTAAAGATAAAGAATTCAGATGAAAAGAGAAATAGCTTTGGACTATTCCATCTTTAAGCACCCTGGAAGTGTCAAAACCATTGTAATAGAAAAGGCAGTCTTTTTGCAAGGACTTCTGGATGAGAGGAATTTTAGCAAGATGTAAAAGAGAACTATTGTCAGGTGAAGGAAGCAGTGTCAGCTTTGCATGTGTGGATCTTTTTGAAGTTTCACCCTTTGGTGGAAATTCTTAAGCTTTTTTACACTGTCTAAGTGATTCCTTAATATGTGTCATGTACACAAACCCACAAAAACAGACAACAACAACAAAAACACAATAAATCAATTAACCAAATAAGACTATGAAATACTGTTGCTTAATTTAAAAATGGGGTCATTAAAAGAAGAACATAAATAATCACATGAAGGATAAAGGTTTTAACACAATGGTAACTAAGGATAATAGTGTTTACTGGCATTGTGGCATTTACTGCCACAAAATTAGTTTTAACATTCCAAGCAACCATGCTTTTGAGAAAAACACCTTATAATTTTTACATATGATTTCTGTTCTCAACAATAATGTTAGGAGTGGCATAGACTCCAGACCCACTTGTGACAGAAACTAAAAGGCTCTGAAAGAAAAAATGACATCATTAATTAGAGTAAGTCTCATAGCTAGTAGCCATAGAGCTCACAATCAATTTCAACTTATTCAACACTTCTTCCAACACTTCTATCCCCTCTTACACAAAATGGCTAGAGTTAGAGCTTCCAATATCTCTAATTATAACTCTGGATACATTTCTGAGAGAAAAAATTAAGCCTATTTTCTTGTGTTTATACTCCTATGCTTGTCTGTTCAAAAATAATTAAAAATCATATATCTCAATGAATGAAAGAACCAGTTTTAGTCAATCTGAAATGTCACAGGTCATCCCAAACATTAATTCCAACTCTCCATTTAGGTCATTGGTATTTACTTCCCTTCTTGAATCCCTGCTTTCTTTCACTTCATGCCAACAAATTCTTACCTGGCTTGAGCCCCCCTTTTCATTTCCCTGGCATTATATCAAAGGTCATGTTATTGGTCACTAGGTTTATAATCCACCTGTGGTTTCAACTGAATCATGAGATTTTGATTATTTTCACCCCAAAGTTACTCAAAGCTCACTTCTGATACTGTCAGGGTCATGTTATAACCCTTCCTGTGCTCACAAAATCCTCTTCTATAGAGACCTATATCTGTGTGCTGCATTTTCTCCCCTATATACCTCACTTGAAACTTTACTGGAACATTGTCACTTTAAGTGTACAGGTTTCCATATAGTGAAAAGGAGTGAGACTAGTCTGCAGTCACTGCTCTTCGAACAGAACATTTTATGAAGGGCTTCATTTGAAAACTAGTCCCTAGGCTCTGTTATAGTTTGACTATGAAGTGTCTTCTCCAGAGGCCTGTGTTGGAGGGCTGGTCTTTACTTAGAGAATTGGTCTTTACCTAGAACCAGTCAGCAGAAGGTAATGGATTAGGAGGGTCTGACTTGTTCAATTAATTAATCAAATGATGCATTCATAATTTGATGGTGTTATTGGAAGATGATGAAAACCAGGGAGAATCTAGGTGGAGGAATCTGACTGCTGGGGTTAGACTTTTAAGGATGCATTTGGTTCCCAGACCTGTCCTCTCTTCCTGCCCACTCCCTGTGTCTGTCTCTTTCTCTCTGCTTCCTGCCATTACAAGGTGAGCAAACTTGCTCTACACCTCTCTTCTTTGCCTTTCTGCAATGACTTTTCCCCTCACCATAGCAAAAAAGTAAGGGAACCAACTGACCACAGACTGAAACCAGGAACCAAACAAAAACAAAAACAAAAAACAAAAAACAAAAAATCCTTCCTCCGTTTAAATTATTTCTGTCAAGGTATTTTGCTGCAACTGCAAAAACCTGTCTCATACAGTACCTCATGTGAAAAATGAGTCTCACCTCAGAAACCACAGGAGGGAAGAAGACCAAGTATTCAACAACAGATTAATTAGTAAGTTAATTAGCAGGTCTCAGAATACTACAAACAACATACACACTTACACTGCCAAGATTGCTTTCTTAGGTATCCTCTTAATCATACTATTTAACCTCTAGTTTCCCAATGTTGGCAGGATAGACATTTTGACCCTAGGATCTTTGGCACATGATTATCTAGTGTACTGTAAGATGTGTGTCACCGATATCTCCCCCTAAATGCTGGTAGCAGCTCACATTCCAAAACTATGACAACCAAAACACGTCTCCAGATACTGCTAATATCACCTAGAAGAAGGCAGGGCAAGGTTGCCTGCATGGAGACTTGCTCTAAGTTAAAAAGACACGTTTTAATTAATTTTGAAAAGGATAGGCATTATTGTGAGTATATGTGTAATCAGTGTGTGTGTATGCTTAAATATTCAGAAGGAATTTTAGGTAAAGAAATTCTAAGGTTTGGGGCTGGAGAGATAGCTTGGAAGTTAAGACTACTTATTGTTCTTATGGAGGACCAGGTTCAGTTACCCGATCCATGTGGTTGCTCACAACTGTCAACTCCATTACAATAGATCTGAAGTCCTCTCCCAGAATAATGTAAGCAACAAGCATTAATTTGCTACACACACACACACACACACACACACACACACACACACACACACACACACACACACGTGTGCGCGCGTGGGCACAAGAGGTCCCCCACACACTCATGCACAAAAAGCCCTCACAAACTTTAAATAAAATCTTTTTAAAAATAAAATTTTTCTTTGAAAGAAAGAAAAGAAGGAAAAAACAAAGAAGGAAAGAAGATAGAAAGAAAGGAAGGAAGGCAGGAAGAAAGCAAACAAGGAAATCCTGAGGGATTAAATTTGTAGTGACCTCAGTGGAGGCACTCCTAATTTTCAGGAATTGTGGCACATGTAATAAGAAAGGCAGCCTGACTGGTTACTGCAGTGTTTTGATCTAAGCATGCAGCAATGGGACAGGTGATGTATAGAGGCACTTCTCTGTAGCCACAGAATATTGTTCTACTCCTCTAGATGCATGCTGAGTTTACAGCCTCATCTCTCTGCTCATAATTTTTCCCTCCAGGAAACATCCTTATGCCATCTTCATATGATTGTGGGAAGGAGGCAGGGGTAAGGCTGATGAACACCAGAAATAGTGGGTAGAATAGCAGTTTTATAGAATGCATATGTAATGTTTATAGGCCAGTAACATCTTTGCCTTTTAACTAAGCAACTTTGCTACGCATCTCCCTATATCTAACAAATGTCACATCTCTCCGTCTTATGTGGAGCTCCCACAATAAAATTGTATTTTAGGTTATGTTTTTAATGCAAACAAATATTTCTTTCTGTTTCCATTTTAATTTCTGGAAATACTAAAAGCACACATAATCAATATATCTACCTCTAAGATAACTGATTTTGAAGAGGAAGAGGTTAAGAACCTCTGTTCATTTCATTCCTGGATGAAAAATAAATATTTTAGGTATGTGTGGGAGCATGCACTGTGTATGAGTGTGTGAGCGTGTGTTTGATGAACAGCTTCTGAATTTTAAAATCCTACTTTAGAATGGTAACACACTGAATATACAAAGCAGAAGTCCAATTGTTTGGAAGTCAATTCACACACATAAAAACTGAAAAAGAATAGAGATTAAAGGTTGAAATATGTTTGATCAAACGGACATCTGCTTCTATTGATGTTCTTATCCTACCCCGGGCATACCAGTAGGAAGTACATGTGAATTCTTAACCATTTTGTATAGCACTGATTCTTTCTAAGTAGATAAAGATATGGAGAAATTTAGGAATGCTGGGGTGCATCTATGAAACAATCAGTGGCAAAGCCAACAATTTATTTACCTTTCCTAAGGTGAAGATAAGTGGTGGGAAAGACTCTTGCTACCAAGTCTCATGATCTGGGTTGAACCCTGGTACTCACATTTTGGAAAGTGAGAACAGATTCTCTCAAAGTGTCTTCTGACATCTACATGCACATCATGGCCCATGTGCCTCCTCCACCCACACACATCCATATGCATACAAGTTAAAGAATATGTCTTATGTTTTTTTTTGACAGAATTCTGATTCAATAACTCTGTGATTGATACATGATGCTTAAGCAAGAAGACTTCTGATAAGCCCACACATTGGGACCACTTACTGTCTCCCCGGCAGAGCAGAGGTCCCAGTTTATATGCAGCTTCTGAATGGGGACGTCCTGTGTCTGTAATCACTATCTTAGTGACTGGCAGATGTTCTTTATAGGAGAGGAATCCAGTGTCATTGGTCCTAAAATAAATAGGAACAGCAACAAAAATCCTTAAATTATGATGATGAGTGGAATTCTAAAATAAGCTATGATTTCCTGGCACTTCTAAATGAAGACTTTCCTACTAAGTTTGGACACTGACAAAAAAAAATATCCAATTGCTTATCTTAGCATACAAAACAATGCAAGATGTTAGTCTTTCTTGTAGACGTTAAAGTCTAGACAAGAAATATAACATAGGTTAAGATCAGAATACAATGGCTTTTTGGTGAATTCTAGGGCAGGGGTAGTCATTGTCCTCATTGTGTACCTATTGCTGAGCTAACCAGGATCCTATGAACAGTTCCAAACTCATTTTCACACAGATGGTCTTGGTTAAACTCAGTGTTCACAAAATAAAATGAAAAAACAAGAATGTGGGGGAAAGGACTTGCTTATAGAAGAGAGGGGCTGATAGGAGTAGGCTTGGAGAACAACCAGAATGCATAATATGCATGTATGAAATCTCAAAGAATAAATTTAACTAACAAAAAATAAATAAATAAGCTGTCCCTATTACTATTTCTAAGGCATACAAAAATAGAACAGTAGCTATGTTTTTTTAATCAAGTGGAAAACGTTTAGCATTTGATGAAATGGTTAATTTACTAATCCTTGCCATGTTGGTTTTTAGTCAAAGTGCTTAGTATTTGTTGCCTTTTCTCTCCTATGTTTTACTTACACTTTGGTTTTGTTTGGTTTGGTTTTTTTGCTGTTGTCATCTTGTACCTATTGATCAACTCCACATCCTCTATATTCAACCCCGTCTTCTCTATTCATTTTTCAGATAAAATTCTGTTCATTGTATTTTACTATTTCTTTAATGAATTACAAAATTCATCCATGACTTTTTGCAGTCTACTTATATTTTATGTTGTATAACAACATGTAATATCAGAAGCTCTCCATGAGGTTTTTTTTACACCCCCATATACACAGAAATACAACCAACATTTTTGTGGTATCGTGGTAATCTACTTTAAATGCATATTGTCAACTTTGCAATTCAATTAAACAGAGAATTTTATTTTGTATTTAAGGAACACCAGGTAATTTATAATTTCTAGTGTTCTTCATTTCTTTTTAAATATCTGAGTTTTCATCTGATGTTATTTCTTTATATCCCAGAAAATTTGTTTCAATTATTTTCATTTCAGATGTTAACTTGTCATTCTGAAATGTGCACTTAGTCCTTTAGTATAGTTTGATTTTATTTACTTTAAATTCCCTATTCACTCACTGTGGATATTTTTAACTTTAGATCTTCAAGCATGTCGATAAAGTTAGCTTTAAAGATTTCACCTGTAAATTTTAAAATGTAGCTAAGACTTTGTTTACAACAATCTCATCAATGTCTTGATTTTCTGTGGAAGTTACTTTCTTGAAATAGCCAGTAATGTGTATAGTGTTCTGGATGATGTAGGTGATGAGTCAAGAGAAATACATATACATATACATATACATATACATATACACATACACATACACATACACATACACATACACATACATATATATACACATACACATACACACACACACACACACACACACACACATATATTTGTTTGTTTGTTTGAGACGGGTTTCTCTGTAACTTTGGAGCCTTGTCCTGGAACCTGCTTTGTATACCAAGCTAGTCTCGAACTCACAGAGATCTGCCTGCCTCTGCCTCCTGCATGCTGGGATCAAAGGTGTGGGCCACTACTACCAGGCTGATATACTATATTTTTATTGTTTCCTAACATTTTATCTTTCCCCATGGGTATTTAAGTAGAAGCCTTTGATTTCATACATGCCAGTGTCCTCTATGGCTACCTCACTCTGGGCTTTCAGTCTTCCCTCTCAATTTGCGGACACGATCTTTGTAGTAAAGAAGTGAACTTTTTGCCACTCCTGCCCTAGACTGAAGGATTTTCAAAGCCAATCTCAGAGACTTAACAGCCCTGATCCTTTTCTCCTCCAGCAGCCACTGAGGGAATGGCCTGTTGTTTGTTCAGTCTTATGTCTAAGGCTCTCTCCTTGGCCCTAGAATCTCTCTCCCTGATTCACATGCACTTTGAAAGACAGTTGAGGATCCAAGGCAGGAGTTATGCAGCCGACTTATCAAAACCAGCTTTCTTTTTGTCTGGAAATTACCCTATCTTTCAATTTCTAGTCATTCTGTATTCTCCAAACTCTGCCTCCTGATACATTGTGCTGTAAATAAAAATAAAATAATAAAGAATTCCCTTGAAGTTTCGGCTCCTAATGGCAAGACACAACTAGTGCCTGTGAAGGACACACACACACACACACACACACACACACACACACACACACACATTAAGATTTATCATTTGTTTTTATTTTATGAAATAAGTATTTTCTTTCATGTATGTAAGTCCACCATAAGTGTACCTGGTGCCCTTGGGGGTCAAAAGAGGGTGTTGGATCCCCTGGCACTGGAGTTAATGTTATTAGCTACCAGGTGGGTGCTAAGAACTGAACTTAGGTCCTCTTGAAGAGCAGCAACTGCTCTTTATTGCTGAGCCATCACTCTGGTCTCAAATATTTATTTACCTATTACATTTATTGATTTAAACTGTTTAGGAAAAGCATTCCATGGCATATGTGTGAAAGTTAGAGGACAATTTGCAGTAATTGTTTCTCTCCTTCCTCCATGTGGGTCCCAGTGACTGAAGTCAGGTCCCTGGGCTTGTTTGGTGAGTCACTTCTTATCTGGTGAGTTACCTCTGCAGAACCCCAGATACTTACTATTTAATATTTTCCTGAGTCTGTAAAAACATAATGTTTTGTTTGCTTGTTTGTTTGTTTTTTGTGTATGTGTGTGTTTCTTTATCTATAAGCTGAATAAAACATGAGACATTTTAAACTCTTTATTTTTAAAAACTAGTTTTAATTAATAATGTGTTGTGAAGGCACTTGGGGGTTACTGGTGGTGATTAGGTTAATTTTTTGTTGCTGTTAAGCACTGCTAATAACAATTTTACACATTTAAAATTACAGTTTTCATTATATGAATAATTTTTGTGAATATATTAAGAAAAAGGGGTGTTATTCAGAGGCAGTAAGTATCAGTTCTTACAGAATTCCATACAATGTTTTGTGATCATACTGACTCTGCCCCACATTTTCTCCCAGGCCACCCCAATCCTTAAACTAGAGTTTAGGTAAGAAAGATTATATTCATTCAATCATAGCTCTATGCTTCCATAAAAGTTCTTCTTCCATTTTGTTCTAAGAGCTTCAAATATATGTATGTATGTATGTATGTATGTATGTATGTATGTATGTGTTTGTGTATATGTGCATATATTATATTGCATATATTTGTATATTCATATAGACAACCACATATATAGTATTATCACAATCATGGTGTGAGACAAGCAAGCAAACAGCATTTACACAATTCAAATAATGAGTGTATTTAACAGCAACTGATCGCTGAGCTGCATGTCCATCTTATACTCAAATTAGTCATGTTCTCAAATACAGATTATTAATATGTTAAAGTGCTAAGAACAGTGGCATGTTTACCAACATTCCAACATCAAGGCTCAAAGAACATTGGGGCAAGGAGGCAGACTACTTGGTGTAAAGAAAAAATATGATCAAAATATATTGTATGAAAAAAAAAGAAAAGAAGAAAAGAAGAATGCAATATCCAGAGGGTAGGAGGAGTGTTGTAACATGTGTCCTGGACATGACACAGCTATTGAACTTATGGCTGCTCTAGTGACCTGCACAAAATCAAGCCTGTGGATATTCTGGCATGAACTGCAGAAAAGTCACATTGTGACTCTGGGGTGCTCTCATGAGGCTCCACCTCTAAAAACGGAGATGCTTTTGCAGGTGATAGCTACTGGAGGAAGGAGAACCATTCTTGTTCGGGGTAGGGTGTTGTGGCTACTGGAAGATTGCCTGTGCTCTAGTGGATGGCTCCACACCCACGCATGTGTGGACAATAATAACTGGAAATAAATGGGTTATTTAAAAAAAAAGAACTCATGAAGCTTCAAAGGAAGGGCACCTGTGCAGGGAGATTTGGGGAAGTTAGAGGGGAAATGGTTCTGATCATATTGTATTGTATACAGTTGTGAAATTCTCAAAGAGTAAAACTTTTAGAATAAATAAATACATTCAGGTACAAGTGCTTAATAATATAAAACAGATGTGTAATGTAAAGAAATGTGAGTAAAAACATTTAAACTATTCATTTACAAATAATAGGAGAAATATACTTAGAGTCTATGCTCAAAGACAAAAACATTAAATTTCTTAAGATAAAAATAATATATACATAGGATTTTTTTCTGCTTAGAAAAACTATATTTTCAAAACCCTAAATGTTATAGATTCCCATTTTGCAGACATTATCCACATAGAATTTATTCTGTCTGGCATAGTTTATCCTTAAAAAATTATAAAAGAACTGCATGCTAAAATCATTGCTCAGAATTATAGCAATTCAAAATCTACGAATTTGTACTTCTGAAGTTTGCAGCCTATATTGATGAGATACACTTTGATGATTGGTTAGATAATACTGTAGAAGTGATATTAACACTAACAAGGGACTAGGGAGAATCACAGCTCTCATGTCATAGACACCTCTGTTTTCTCATATGATAAAAATAAAATAAACAAAGCATGTGGTCTACTATTAAAAAGCCTCTGAAAGTTTCCTATCTTAACCTCTAGAATTAGAATGACTACCATGCATCAACAAAACATAGTTTCACCCAATTATTTCCTCAAATGAATCTGTTTAGCATCCACCTAGCTGTACACCCTAGATGAAACTAAAAGAAAAATTACCATTCACTCCGGTCTGCATCACAATTGCAGTAATATTGAGCATCAATGCAGTTCCCTTCCAAGCCACAAGTGCACTTCTGAGGCACAGGCAATGAACCTCCCCAGTAGGTCTGTGTTTCATTAGTTCTTCCCACCCACCAGCTCCAAGGGCTTCCATCTGAAAGACAAAGGAAAAGGATGAATCATCTGCTTCCATCTTAGAGCATTGTTCCTTCTTCCTAAGTCATTAAATTAAAGGTGTCCTGGAGGAGTGAGAGGGAGGGAAAGAGACAGAGAGATACAGGGGGAAAGAGACAGAGACAAAGAGACTAAGACACACACACAGAGGAGGAAGAGACAGAGATGAGAGAAGGAAAGAGACAGAGATACACAGAGAGGGAGAAAGAAACAGAGACACAGACAGAAAGGAACTGTTATGGTGTAATAATGCCCTAAACACTGTAACTGACAGCATTTGTGAAGAAACTATCTTATAAAAACTTCGTTCTACATCTTTTTAAAATGCCACGTTATAATCTTTATAATCATTACACACTCATTCCTTATGAGTGGGTGTTTGTGCCTGCATGAGTTTACATACATTCTATGCATACAGAAGGAGACATCACATCCTCTGAAATTGGAGTTACAGTTCATTGTGAGCCACCTTCTGTGAGTGCTAGGAACTGAATTCTTGTCTTCAGTGTGTGCTCTTCATTGATGAGCTGGCTCTCTGCCCCCTCATTTCCTGTCTTAAATGAAGAATACAACATTCTTTGAATGGAAACTGCCACGTTTAATCATGGGAGTTTTTACTTGCAACTTTAAAAAAATAATCTTTGAAAGAAAGTGGCATCAAAACATAAACTGTGGTAATTAATATAGTGAAATAAAATTGATTGTAAATCACAAAACACCCACCAAAACATCCTGGAATATTACACAAAGGTACTGGTTTTTCTCCATATATTTATTGGTTAAAATATACTAGCTGTTTATTAGACATCAGGCATGGGTATAGCACTCCTTTGTCATGATTTAGGATTTATCGGGAAGTCTGTATTTTCTCTTCCATTTCCTGGCTTGGCTATTTATTTGAGGACTACAGAAATAATACTGAAAAATCTTCATGCCTGAAGCGAATATTACAATTTTTAAAAAAGTTTCCCCTAGCTAAATGCATCTCTTTCTACAATAAATGTTCAGCTACCAGCTCCTTCGCAGAGCCAAGACTAAACACGATGCCAAGGAATTCAAGCAAGAAGCAGACAGAACATTTAGCGAAGGATTTGTAGAAAGGGAGGTGAGGCATGCAGGCAATCTATCTCAGGGGAGAGAAAAGTTCAGAGGGAAAGAATCATAGTGTTTGGAGACACCGAGCAAAAGAAGAATGCAAGTAACATCAAATCAGTCACTCCCCTGCGAAGGACTGGACGTTTTCCTCCTGACTCTCAAATCTTCATGTTATCACCAACATTCCCACAGGGATCCTGCAGCTTTTGCGTATTTGTATGCTACTCACTAACACAGCGCTTATTTTAACCTACTATTCAGTAGACCTTCTGTGAATACTGACAGTTTTTCTCCCAGCATTGATATAAACACCTGCCATGTTTAAGAGAAGAAAAAAAAAAAAAGGCAGAGGGATTGGGAAGCTTGTGTTATCTAAAGCTCTTAACCTCAAGACTACTTCTACTTCTAGCTTGATTAACTCACAACTCATCAACAGTTAAGCCTACTTGAATTTTTTCCTAGGCTTATTAAGGTACACTGCTTAAAATATTGTATGTTCATAGACTGAGGAAAAGTAGATTGTTATTCTTAAAAAAAACTAAATCATATTTTGCAGCTATGTTTCTGATCTTCACTATAAAAGATAAATTGCTGAACACTTTGCACATTATTTATCATTACAGTGTGTGTGTGTGTGTGTGTGTGTGTGTGTGTGTGTGTGTGTGTGTGTACCTGTATGTATAAGGAAGTCAGAGAAACCTTCAGGAATTGGTTTGTTTTTTACTATACGGGTTTCAGGGATAAAACCTAGATCATTAGGGTTAGTGGTGAATGCCTTTGCCCACTCGTTCATTTCACTGGCTCATGTTACATGTTTTAAAGCCATCAAATACATTTGGGCCCATGAAAGGCTTTTTAAAGATTAACTAATTTAAATAAATGTATGAGTCAATTTTTAAAAACATGAGGAATATTTTTTAATTAAAATAAAACCATACTTGTTGATTAGGGTAAGACATTCCCATTCTGTCTCCCATAGTTAAACTCTTAATCATCTGGTTGTACCCAAGACAATCCTTCCAGTGAGCTGAAATCTCATCTGCTAAAAATGTGTGTTCCTAAGGCTCCACTATATTCATACTCAGTTATGCCACTCTCATTGCTAGAAGCTGCTACATCACTGAGATCTGAAGGTCCAGATTTAAGCCTGCCTTCCTCTCTTCTTTGCTGGGACATCAGCATCTAAACTGTTCTCTTTCCTAGGTTGCTCCACCTCAGATACATTCTGACTATTGGCCTGAGAAAACCAGTGATTGCTTAACAATAAGTAGGCATTGTAGGGGAAGCTGTAGCCACGCCTTCTTAGGGGCTGGCTACAGGGGTACCTGAGTAGGCTTGTGAGGGCGTGGTCAGAGTGAGTAGGGGGGTCTGCATTTTCGGTTTCGGTTTCTCTTTGCTTTTTGTTGTACAGACTATCAGAGTGAGTAGGGGGGTCTGCATTTTCGGTTTCGGTTTCTCTTTGCTTCTTGCTGTACAGACTACCACGGGCTGGCTGGTTCGCTCTGTAAGTAAGGCTTTTCCCTATTAAATACCCTTATATTTCTACCTGACTCCGTATTGGTAATTTCTTACTATAAGGCATCATTGCCACCTGTCCCATAGTCTCAAAGTGGACTGTTTTCTTTACTAATGTGATGGGTGATATTGTTTATCAACACACCAGGTTCTAGAATCATCTAGTACAGTGGTTCTCAACCTTCCTAATGCTGCGACCCTTTTATTCAGTATCTTGGGTTGTGGTGACCTCACAACCATAGAATTATTTTTGTTGCTGCTTCATAACTATAATTTTGGTACCGTTATGGATCGTAATATAAACATCTGGTATGTGATGGGTGAAGGGGTCGTTTGACCTCCAGATTGGTCATAGACCACAGGTTGAGAATCACTGATCTAGAAAGAAAGCTTCCAGAGATACCTGTGAGGGAGCATCTAGATTAGGTGAGCTTCTGAACGTGCCTAGCAGACATTTTCTCAGTTAACTGATATGGAAAACCCACCTTGAAGATGGGGAACACATTTCTCTGGGCTTAGGTCCCTGGCAGCACACAGTGGAGAAAGCCAGCTGAACACTACCATTCAACATCTGTCTCCCATGTGTGGGTGCAATGTTCCCACCTGCCTCAGGATTCTACGGCTAGGACTCCCCACCACTATGACTACACTCTCACACTGTGGGCCTCAATAAGCCCCTTCTCCCTTAACTTGCTTTTGTCAAGGTATTTTATCATAGTAATAAGGAAAATAACTAAGGTGAGTAGTGTAGACATGGCTACAATACCTTGTGAGGTTTTGCTGATACCACAGGTGTTGAAGGTCCTTCCCCTTACTTCCCGATCTACTTTTTATCACCTTGGGGATCCCATCTGTTGGTTTTATCAGTATGTGACTCATTTGTGCTTTTGATGGTTTTCTTCCCTTAGGTTTTAGTTTTCACACTTATTGAGTTAAGGCTAATAAATGAAAATTGTACCATATCAGCATGTACCTCATGATATATTATGAGCTAATTGTCATATGTGTCATTTTATATAGTCACATGCATGTGTGTTTGTGTATGTACTGAAAAGATCTTATCATATTATTAACATATCATAACACTGCTGCTGTACTTTAAGAGCCTAGCTGTGACTCATCTTGTGGCCCCTTCCTAATCCTCCCCACTTGTTCTTCAGTAATCACTTTTCCATTCTCTGTTTCTATGAATTCAGCCTTTTTAGGTTCCATATACAAATAAGATAAAATAGCATTTGTGTTCTGTGTTTGGCTTGTTTCACTTTGCATAATGGCTTCTATCATCTCAAAGAGATTAGCACTGCAGCATTATTCAAGATAGAAAAAGCACACAAGAGGGCTAATTATTCACTGATAGTGAACTGGACAAAGAAAATGTTATATTCACAATGGAATTACCCAGCTTAAAAAAAAAACTGAAGGGAATTCTGCCATTTGTGATGAGTATAAATGCACAGAGGCTTATGCAATGTGAAATAACACAAATATCAAGCATATGAACAATCTGTTATATTCTAGACTGTATATTTTCACTATAATCACAAAGAATGGCAGAGATTGAAAAGGGATCACTTCAAACATTCTCATCCTGTGTGTGATTTTATCCAATAACTACTACATCCTGTCTATGTTGGTGGGACCTTTCCAGAAAAGTTAGTTTCTTGATGAATCAAAGTTTCATCTACCTCAGTTATGTATCTGTTCAATGAGAGACCTAGATCAGGAAGTTAACTCCAGCCCTGGCATTACATCTTCTGCCTAGAACAATCTTTGATGATGTCGTTCTGAAGTGATTTCTGCTCAACAGTCTGGCTCTCATTCATAGATAGAGGTCAGTTTTCAGGATATGACATCTGATTGGAACCAGCAAGATGGGATTGAATGGATAAAAGACTAAATGAGAACATTCTGGAAAAGAGGAAAAGGAGGAGGAAACTTGCATGTTGTGGTGGAAATAATCCTGCATTAAGTGGGCAGAGAGTATAGAGAACAGAAGTTTAATTGGAAAAAGGGAGATTCAGCCATCCGATGTCAATGCAATTGTGCCATTGTTAGTGTGGATGCCCCACATGACATCTGATAGTCACATAAGCTATACTTTTAAAAAGTTTTCTCAACAGCCTACCTGGAATTGAAGTCCATGTTAGGCTAACAAACAGGAGTAAGCAAGGTGACTTTGTGGAACATATCTCTTGAATCCTACTTTCTCAAGAAAAATATACCCCAGTATCACAGCTCAAAAGCACTATGCTGCAGTGTGGCAAAAGGCTACATATGCGGGGTGGGGCTGGGGTATGCTCTTTGGATCCAGGCAGAAAAGTTTGTGTTACACAAATGAGCAGAAAGAAACCGCCAAACTTTTAAAGAGAAGACACCAGAATGAAAGCAAAGATTCTTAAGGCTTAAGATCCCCCACTAAGACTTACATATTAGATCATCTGAGGGCTTGGCAAAATGGTGAGAACACCATTCTGCTCACTTCAGAATGACATCAGCAAAAGTCGTTCTAGGCAGAAGATGCAATGCCAGGGCTGTCCTTACATCATGAAATGCTCTGAAGGAGACAGTGTAAGATCCTGGCACTCAGGAGGCAGAGGCGGCTGATGGATCTCTGAGTTGGAGGCCAGCCTGGTCTACAGAGTGAGTAGTTCCAGGACAGCCAGCACTGTTACATAGAAAAACCCTGTCTTGAAAAACAAAAAACAAAACAAAAAACCCAAACGAACCAGACAGAACTGAGCTGGTTCTCACTAGAATGTATGAGTTCAGATGCTTTTCTGGTTTCTGCTTGAGCAGCTGAGTCCACTATTTCTAGCAGCCTTTCCTAATTTTCAGCTATACCTAGAGGCTAGCCGTCAACAGTTCATGAAAAGAGAGAGGGGGATACGCAGAACAGTCACTTTGGGAAAACTAAGTCATACTTGAATTAGCTCTTGTCCTTGATAAAATAACCCTCATTGGCCACTTGCTCTCTATAGGGATAAACACCGCCTCCATTCATCTAGTACCGGAATGAAGCCAGTACTCACAGTTATCCGATTAAGGCCAGGAGGAGAGTCAGAAAGCAATCAGGGCTTTGGACAAAGCTCAATGTAAATTGACCTTGTACTTTTCTCCAGGCAAAAGCATCTCTGAGACTTCCAGACTGTGACAAGTTTGCTAAGTGTGCAGAAAATCAGAGCCTCGGTGGAATTGAAATTTTCGGGAGCTTGTCAAGCAAGCACACCGTGCAGGCTGGAAAGTGTGCCAGGTGCCTCGGTTTACTCACCTTGTTGATTGACGAGCCGCGACTTCTTGCAGTAATACACAAGCTCCTGTTGGCAGTGCTCTGCACGGCTAATGGAGGCCTGCAGCTGTTCCATGCTGGCCGCGTACTCAAAAACCCCAGTGTGGGGGTTCTCGGAATGAGTGTTCCTGACTCTCATTAAATCAGAGCCATTGTGTTGTATGATGGTCCATGCCGTTTCTTGTATGCAGAAATGGGGGAAGAAAGAGAGGAGACCATCACTAGTCTGCAAAAGTTAAAATAAATAAAGAAAATCAAAATCATCTTCTTTCTGGGTTAAGTCTTTCTAGTCATCAAATCTCTCTGAGAGAATCAACACAAATGGATCCTCAAGTTTATAAAATTGTAGCAAAAAGACTCTCTTCCCTATAATGTACCCTAGCACCACACATTAGCCATGATTTGCTTTATGCTTTAAATTATTTAACCACAGAAATATTTATGATGAAATCATTAGAAAATCAGAATTATTGAATTTTTGGAACCATGTTCATCTAGTGAAATCTGAGAGTCTAGCGTTTCTTCAAGAAAAAAATGCTACATGTTCTAAATGCAAAATATTATTTTTATACATGTAGCATTACATATTACAGTGAAAAAAGTGAATGTTATGGTTAGTAAAATAGTTTATACTATGAAATATAAAAATGAAATTGTTTACTCTTAAAATTGCTGGTGTTATCAGTCAAAATGAAATCAATTTTTAAATCTCTCTTTAGCCAATATGAGTATATCTCTCTTCCTTCCTATTTTCATTTCTTTCTTTTTTAAAAAATTGTGTGTGTGTGTGTGTGTGTGTGTGTGTGTGTGTGTGTGTGTGTGTGTGTTTCTGTAGGTGTAGGCACAATTGGAGGCCAGAAGAGGGCATCAGATTCCCTGGAACTGGAATTATAGGCAGTTGTGAATCAATGAATGTGCCAAATTGGGGGTGGGAGGAGTAGTAATGAATCATAGAATTTCTCCCTGTACTTATCTAATACATTCATAGGAATAAACAATAGAAACAAGATAAGGGAGTTGAGTTTGACAGTTTCTACACCCATCAAAATGAGACAGGAAAAAAATCAGTGTTCGTTTTCCTCTGTTTGTGGGCCATGTTTTCTGTGAAATCACTG
Organism: Cricetulus griseus; assembly: GCF_003668045.3. Lineage (NCBI taxonomy): Eukaryota > Metazoa > Chordata > Mammalia > Rodentia > Cricetidae > Cricetulus > Cricetulus griseus. The sequence goes on along the minus strand of NC_048596.1, from coordinate 189,228,708 downwards.
CCAGTCCTTTTATGTTTCCTTTCCATTTTTGTTCAGGTGCAATCGGTAGGAATGTTCTCTCCAGAAGGGCATTATATATAAGCTAATAAAATTAATTATGGGTAGCCTGCAGAACAGGGAAGAGGCCATCAGATAAGGTTGCACAGCTGGCCTGGGTCTGTGCCCTTCAGAAAGTGAAGGAAAAAGTAAAAATATAAGCCTTCATTTCCAAGTTTGAAATGAATTGGCAGAACCAGTCAATAGGATAGGTCAGAAATCCTACAGTCCTTGCTGACTCAACCATAGCTGTTGGAAGTTTAAGGTTATTATTAAGCAAGCAGCTCCAGTCACCCTGGGCTCCCTCAGACTGGACTCTTATTGTTCAACAGAACCAATGGCCTTTTCTTGGGGTGAATCTGCTGCTGTGCATGAAGAATCTTAACTCTGGCTGAGTAACTTTTAGAAGAACAAGACAGCGAACCTGCCTGGAGCCTTTGTCTCTGGGCCCTTTGGGTCACGTTAAGAGGGACCTCTGTACAGTTCAGCTTCCCTGTTTTGTATTTTTTTTCCTTAAAGGGGCTGAAAAAGGTTAACATCATCATGCATGGCCGCCAGTCAATGACAGCTCTTATAAATGTTTCCTTTTGGAAATACTGAAACAGGCAGATATTAGGAGAGGTTCTGTAAGCAATTTTACTTTCTGATACAAAACGCTACTAAGTGTGCAGTTAAGGAGAAATTGTGCCTAGCTGACCATCCAGATCTCCAAAGCAAAGGAGACATGAAATCATCTGAGATTTTCAACAATGGAAGTGAGGGCTCCTTCAGCCAGGTCTGGAATCACCTGTGTAGGTTTTAGTAGGAGGATCCTGGAAATACTTGAGCTTATTAGTTGCTTTCCTAGTCATTCAGACATGATGTGATAGTTGAGGTCTCTGGTGTGTCCTTAGAAATAATAATAATAAAATGCAAAGACTGTATAATTTGTAGTGATTTATTTTATTGGGAACTCTGGGTCTGAGATTACTGACATTATTTTACATGCCAATGTGCTGGTGTCACCAGCACACAGCTTGGCACATGCAAAGGGCATGTGCTGGGGAAATGAGGGAACCATCAAATAAGGAAACTTCTGAATAAAAATGACTTGGTGTTTAGATTGGAGCACCCAGATCATCTCATTCTCATTTGTTCTGGCTCTGAAACTGTTTTATAACTCTCTATGCTACAAAGAACAGAAAGAATGGCAAACTACCATGAAGTATGAGGTCTGTGGTAGCACTCTACTTTCAAGCCAATGAGTTATTCTGCCACATATGCAGAAAGCTACCTTCATCTCTCAGCTATTCACCTACAATCTATCCATCCTTCATATATCTGCTTATCATATGTTCACATCTGCCACCTATCAACTATCTTCTATATATTATCTCTAATTTATCATGTATGTATCTATTACTTACCCATTTTACCTATCATATATTCATCTATCAGCTATCATTTATATATCTATTATTCATTTCTCTATAATCTGTCATATATCTAAAACCTATCCATCTATCATTTACTTATCTACCATAGATCTGCTTATTATATATTTATCCATTTATCTACCTATCCACCTATCCACTCACTTGTAATCTATCATCCACTCAATGTCTGTCATCTATTCATTTATCATCTACCTATTCTTTATCACCTAGTTATTCATCTGTAATCTTTCATCTATCTATCTACTCGTCCATAATAGATAATGGATATCTGTCATTTATCCATCAATTATCTATGTAGTCATCTATAAACTACCATTTGTGTACCTATATATTATCTATCTGTCACCAAACATACATTCATTTACCATCTATCCATCTATCATCTATCTGTCACCCACTACTATCATCTAGTTACCCACTTGCCTTTCCTTACTGACCTAGAAGTCCTCTTATTGAGGACCATTTTTCACAGGGAATCTTAGCAGTTTAGAATCCTTGCACCCCAGTTTCCTGAAGGCCATGAAACTCAGTGCCATATGCATCTGTGTATACCACATGATCACAAGCCAGGATCCCAAACCTGTGAGACACATGTCCTCTGCAGGATGATTGGCATTACCCCGCCCCCCTTGATAAAGTAAGAAGGACTATGGCTCCGGCATATAACACATCTGTACCAAGGAAGTTACAAGTTACATACTAATTCGTGCTAAGAGTGGGCAGCAGACAAGCCTTTAATCTCTAGAGCAATTTACTATCTGGAACTTGGAAGACAAACCTGCATTTGACCATGTTTCAACCTCATAGTCATTCTGGGTATATTTGTTGTTTTGTTTTACTGTTGCACTTGCAGTTGTTGTAAATTGATCTGGCTTTCTTAGAGAGAGTAACATTGTTTCCTTACAAGTTATTAGTGATTGCCGTGGCTAGATCTATTGAGCTGCCTCCCCCACAATGAAAGAAGCCTGTGTGGCCTCCCTTTGCACAAGAAAATTAATATTGCTAATGTGTACATGTGGTGTTATTGGGTTTCTCCTCTGAACCAGATTTAACAGAGGACCCATCTCTTTGTTAACAATACATTCAACGGAAACTCTAAAATCTGCTTTTTAAATGTTTACCTTAATGTCTGCTTTTCATTTCCAAAAATTACTCCTTACTAAATGCAACAAGAGTTATGGAGTGAGAAGAGGCAGTGCAATGAACAAGAAGAGACCGCTGAAACAGGCAGAAAAATCTATGGACTTAAAAAAAATAGAATGGTAATTTGAGTTTGCCAGTGTCTTTCCCTGAAGAGATTTCTAATGCTATGAATTGTAAATAAAGCTACTGAGTAATTAAGGCCTTGATTTACCTGAGGCTGACTGCTATTTTTTAGGGTGATAACAGTATAAAGAAAAAAAAAACCTGCTGTTTAAGCAACACAGTCGCAAAGCTGTGGTGCCTCGTGTTTAATAGCTGAGGGTGATAGATGTGCTAAAGACTGGGAAGAGCAGGTAGGGAGTAGTGCCTTTAGGAAAGCAAGAGGGAAGGAAAACAGGGCCAGTTAGTGCACTGTGTACACTCTGATGCATGCACAGCTGCCTGCTGGCAAAGATTCTCTGTTAACCTCCACAGCTCCCAAAAACCCTCTAACTCTGAAATCTCCAAAGTGAAAACAATTATGCTACTTTTGTAAGACCTAGCACCTTGTCTTATTGTCGTAGTAGCCTTGAGGGCCCATTAAATGAAAGTTGCCTCTCAGTCAAAGGAATGGAAGTCTCCTCCCATAAGAGTTCATCTAGTTAGTTGGTCATGTCCAAGAAGACAGGTTTATATTAAGCCATGTTGATGAGATAGGGGGAACAATTATCTCTTTAATGAGATAATGTACTTTTCCTTCCCAGGATTCCCACCCACTAGTACAGCCCCTATGAGCCGCCATGATGTTCTGTTGGGTCTGCCCAGATTTCTGTGTCCTGATGCAGAAAAACTTAACTTCCCCCTTTTCCCTCTCTTCTGTCTCTTTCTTTCAATGCCAGCCAGAGCCTGTGTGTGTTGTCTTTGTTACTCTGGGCTTTGTCTTCCACACCTGAAGCTCTCCTGCCTGCCAGGTGGCTGACCTCCATGCCCAACTCAAACAGTATGGCTCTAGTTCTCTCTCCTAAGGTCTCATCTATGGATCTGTTATAAAGTCCACTCTTTAACTCCCACACTGCCTGAGAATCTCATTCTCTGAATTTACAAGAACCTGAAAGCCACAGGCTTGGGACAGCTTTGGAAGTCATCAATTTTTTGGAATTGAAGCCCCCCAGAAAGAGTCATTTTTCCTCCAGGACACCCTGATATCCTCACATCATTATGATAAAATCAGACTGAGCTCCTGTTAAGAAGGCAGTGATCCAAGCCCAGAAACCCTTAACAGTACAGCAGGAAGTGGGGAGTTGAAGACACAGCATTTCCATTTGTCAAGGGTTTGAAAGCTATCACTTCAGCTCCCTCTGAAGCAATCTTCTATACAATGGAATGTTTGATAAAGAGAAACTTCTTAAACATAAAGCTATTTCATTATAGCAAACACAATGAGTTTAGAGTGGAATAAAACTGCCTTCCACCAAACAGGAACATCTACAGGGATTCATCTAATTCTATTTTTAAATTATAGTCAGGATACTCAACTGACAAAGAAATTTGGCCTTTAATATCACTTAAGAAACTATCCATTCAAAATAGGGATTTTTGTTTACTTGTTTCTATCAGTTAGCTTATAATTCTTAGGGTTCTTTTAAGCCGCTTGGAATCATTTCCTTCACACCAATTTCAAACTTCTATTAGTTTTCTAAGTCACACATTTGCAAGCTATTGACTCAGCACTGTGCAGAGTTTTCTTGACTTCTCTCCCTGATATGGGTAACAAGAAGAGACAGGGAACAGGGCACTGATCAAAGATGGGAAAGGCTTCGGGCTGCAAGAAAAGGGAACCAAGATTTGAGTTCTTGCCTGTTCCACCTGATACCACCAGCCCGCCACACTGACACTTGCTGAGTATTGGTTTCCTAATTTGCAAAATAAAACCAAGGAGAGTTTCACATTGAAACACTTGCTTCTCCTGCCTCTTGCTGGGGGTTGTTATATTCTGAGTTGCTTCTTTTGTTGGACTATGTTTCAATATTCTGAAGCTTCTAGAGACATGTAGCTGTCCCTGAACAAATGTGTCTCTGCCCTCAACATCTGGCAGATATAATTCAGTAATTTGCATATGGTGATTCGTGCCTGAATTATTATCCATAGTAGCATACGAGATAGTTGATCCCATCATTTATAGATCTTCATTATCTCTGAATTCGCCCACTTGCTAAAAATTTATTTGTAACCCCAACATCCTCCAGTCATCTGTAGACATGAACAGAGTAGCAAAAATTTGAGTTCTCAATATATGTATTCCCAGCTAGCGCTGAAGAAACAGCTGCTCCCTGCCTCCTGCTTCAGTTCTCATATCAGAAATGAATGTAGTTATGGTCTATTTTGTAATCCTCCCCCACCTTTTGGTTGACAATATTGCTGTTTAAAATGTTTGCCTAATACTGCTGAGGTATTGCAGATTATCAATAAGCTCAAACCATGATTGGAACATAAGGCATATTAGTTAGTACTGCCCAGAAGTGAGTTACAATGCTTTTGGTCACAAATCCAATGTTAATGAATCACAGACATCTCTCTCTGTGTGTGTCTCTCTCTCTCTCCCTTCCCCCCTTTCCTTGTGTGTTTATGTGTGTGGGGGGGTATGTTCATATGCATATGTATGTACCTCTGTGTATATTTTTTTAACCTGAAACACATATAAAACAAGATTAAGTATTGATTTATTGAAGAGAATACTGTCACCATAAGCTCTTGAAAACCTATCTTACTAAGTTCATCTTAGAAGCAATGGTTTAGTATTTTTCAATCAAATGTCCATGGTTGCTTTATGGAACATGATAACCACAAATCAAGAAATGATTTCCCCTACCTCTACTCCCACCACAGTGTGCGTGCGTGCGTGCGCGCGTGTTTCTGGAAGCCTCAAAGACCAGAGATATTTATTAGTTCTCAGAGATCTAATTTTTAGAATCACAGCTTACACCTCATATGTAGATAAATGGCCCATGAAGCATTTATGGGAACACAGATTCTGTAGCTTTGCTTGGGCTTTGAAGTTAATTCTTACTTATGATCCATCCTATACAAACTGGACAAGTTTAAAAATTAATTTGGACACTCAAGTGCATAGCTTACATTGGCAGAGTTTTCCTTTGTTCTTTGTGAACTCTTTCCACTATTAGTGGGTTGAAATTTACAGAGAAGATTAGTCTGTGCATAGACAACTTCTAGAATCATAAGTGTAAAACAGCAATTCCAAACCTGTGTGCATAAAAATATCATTTGGAGAGACTGTCTGTGGTTCTATGCCCCCTGCTGACCTATGAGGAGGAAAGCTCTGGCTACTCTCTGGGAATATGGAATGTGTATACTGTGTAGTGGCACACAGGAGATAAGCAAGCCGAGTCAGCATGTGGTTTAGACCAGTTTGGTCTGTAGAACAGTTTCCTCAGTGGTTGCCAATTCATGAAGCCACCAAGGAGTGTATTTGAAAACTCTCTAAAGATATGTTCTACAGTAATTCTCGCCCCATAAAAATCAATATTCCAGGTTTAACCACTACCCTGTAGTTTTGAGAATTACATATTAGTGTAGACTTATCCAGCTATCCCCATAGCACCTTGTTTGATTGTGTGACAGACATCTTCAACTCAAAATGATTTATATGGACTTTCTGCTCTCTGCCTCTCAAACCTTTTTTGATCCAATAATGGTAACACTTTGGTTGTCTAAGTAGACCATGGTTGTTTTGATTTTCTCAAGTCTCATGTGTATTCCACATACAAGGTGATGTGTATTCCACATTCTTTGCCCCACGTGCCTTGGTAATGGCCATGGGCAATAGTCCCACCCTCAGTTTGTCCCTGCACAACTGATGTGAGGATTTGCATGAAGTGCCCCCCAAAAGTCTCTAGCATTGGAATACTTTGTCCTCAGGTGGATTTTTTTTTAGAAGGATTAAGTGTGGGGGAAGTGTGTCACTGAAGGCAGGTGCTGTGATTTCAGAAAACCCATGCCACTTTGAGTGCACACTTTCTGATTCCTATTTGTGGTTTGGGATGTGTCCCTGGCTGTGATATTAACTACCTGATGACTGCTACCTATGCTCCACTGTCATGGAATCTCACCCTCTAGAACTGTAACCCCCCCAACCCTTCCAAAAACCCTCTTTCTTCTACAAGTTGCCTAAGATTTATCAAAACAGCGGGAAAGTAACTAACACATCTGTGCTTTTGAAATGGTCTCCTAACCTTAGGTCTGTATCTGTTGAATCCTTGATCCTGGACAGGCATTTTCCAATGTGAGAGCAGTTATGGTCCTGTCAAAGGAGGGCAGGTTGAACACATCATATATAGGATTGTGCTTGAAATGTACCCAAATCATCTTGTCTCACTCAGGGCAACACCCAAAGACCTTACGGCACCATGTCTCTCCCTCTTCTTATGCCCTCTAGTTGACTCTCCTCATCCTTTTCTATGTCCTACCCACTGGCCATGCTCAAGCTAACTGGAGTCTGAATATGCCTGGGGGTCTCAGGGCTTGGCATTTGCTATTGTTTCTCTCTTAAAGGTTGTTTCTTCGGATACTCATGACTATATTTTCAGTAGCAAATCTTCCTCCACAACAATGATTGGCTCAATTAAAAATTGTGCCTTTCCCTTTGCTATGTTTCTCAAACCTATATGCACTGTGCAATGTACCTTCCTGACCTGATGGAAATTTCCATGGCCATGATGACCAGTGCACTCCTTACTAGCCACAGGTAACACACAGGTTAAAATTTAATGAGCAATTATTTGATTTTAGTTAAAGTACTTATTTGCTTGCATTAATAAAATACATTTGAATTCATTGAACCTTGGAATTAATCTTAATTAATTTAAGCAGTATGTGACTACCATATTGGACAACACAGGACAGCCAGAATTTATCATTTTGTATTTGATACAGGAAGGATAGATATGCTTTCTTGTTTTGTGTTTATATACAGTTTTCCTTGATGTTTCTTGTTGAAAGAATTATTTCTCCATCTTATTACCCATCAATATCACCTTAGTAAAACCTCAATTATCTAAATATGGGTGAAGATGTTTATGAAGTTTCTCTTGTTCCGGTTACCAATATTTATACCTGATAGAAGTGAGTCCGTAAGCTCTGTTCTTCAAAAGTGACTTGTTTCTGACCCTTTCATGTGTGTTCATAAAGTATAAAATCTGTTTACCCCTTCTCACCAAAATAATCACACCAACCTACAAACAAATGCCCTGCTGGAATTTTAATTTAGGTTTGTACTAAAAATCAATATCAATCTTGCAAGAGTTGACATTTTACAATGTTGAGTCTCTTAATTAATGAAAATTTTATATTCCTCTATACCTCTAGGATTTTAAATCACATAAAGAGCATTTTATACCTATCTGTGAGAAGGCTTGCATATCCTCTATTGTATTTATTACCATGTATTTGAGAGTTTAGAGGCTGTTGGAGATACAATCTTCTAGAAGGTCATTTTCTAATTGCATATTACTGGCATATAGAAACAAACAATTTTATGTTAATTTGGAATCCAGTAATTATTGTAAATTAAAATCATTTACTATGGCTTTTCAGAATATTCTGAACATATAATTTAACCACCTATGAATAATGAAAATAATAGGTCATACTTTCCCATCCTTATGCCTATTCTCCCTCTTGTATTAGATAAGACCTCCTATACAGTGGTGAGTAGAATGGTGTTCCTGCTGGCAAGAGGGAGAAAGCTGTCAATATTTGCAAACCGTTACCAGTGTTGTAAGTTTGTGATCACTCTGGTTCTTTTTGTATCATAGGTAAATGTTGACCTTAATCAAACACGTTTTTCTGTTACTATTAATTTCTGTCTGAGTTTAAATAGAATAAGAGTTCCAGAAAACAAATAAATTTCATAGTTACATGTATTTAAAATGATGTATCTTTTTCACAGGCAAATGGATGGAACTAGAAGACACCATCCTGAGTGAGGTAACCCAGTCACAAAAAGACAAACATGGTATGTGCTCACTCATATATGAATTTTAGACATAGAGCAAAGGATTACCAGCCTATAATCCTCTTCACTAAAGAAACTAGGGCTGGGCGTTGGTGGCGCACACCTTTAATCCCAGCACTTGGGAGGCAGAGGCAGGCAGATCTCTGTGAGTTCGAGGCCAGTCTGATCTACAAGAGCTAGTTCCATGACAGTCTCCAAAGCCACAGAGAAACCCTGTCTCAAAAAACCAAAACAAACAAACAAACAAACAAAAAACTAGGAAACATGAAGGACTCTAAGTGATAAATGGACCCCAGGAATGGGAAGTGGCATGAACTCCTGAGCTAATTGGGAGCATGAGGGTAGGGGAGAGGGAGCTGCCACAATAAGAGAAGGAGAAGAGGAGTAGAGGAGAGGAAATGGAGGAGCAGAAATATTGAGTTCGGGAAAGAATAGAGGAGAGAGAGCAGGATGAAAGATACCATATTAGAGGGAGCCACTATAGGTCCGAGAAGAGATCTGGAACTAGGGAGATCTTCAGAGACCTACAAGGATGACACAATCTGACAATCCAGGCAATGATGGAGAGGATAACCTAAAAGCCCTTCCCCTAAAATGAGATTGATGACTACTCTTTATGCCATCCTAGAGCCCTCATCCAGTGGCTGATGGAAGCAGAGACAGACATCCACAGATATGCACTGTGCTGAAATCTGGAATTTAGTTGAAGAGAGGGAGGAATGAAGATCGAAGGGGTCTGTACCAGGTTGGAGAAACCCACAGAAGCAGGTGGCCTGCACAAGGGAGAGCACATCGCCCCCAGATGCTATCTGAGAGGCCAGTACAAGACTGATCCAGACCCCTGAACATGGATGTCAATAAGGAGACCTCTGCACTCCAGAGAGCCTCTAGTAGTGGATTAGTATTTTTCCCTGGTGTAAGAAGGGACTTTGAGAGCCCATCCCACGTGAAGGGATACACTCTGGCCCTGGACACATGGGGAAGGGCCCAGGCCCAGCACAGGAAGATTTGGTGGACTTTGCAGAGCTCCATTGAGGGCCCTACCCTGCCTGGGGAATGGTGGGTGGATGGAGTGGGGGGTAGGTTGGGGGTGGGGAAGGAGGGATGGGGGTAAAGGGAGGGAGAGGGAGAAGGGACTTACATGTGAAACAAGCTTGTTCCCTAATTTGAACTAATAAAAAAATATATAAAAAATGATGTATCTTTTTCAGATCTTTCTTTTCTGGGCATTGATTTCTCTGACAAAGTCTTGTGTTTTGAGACACAATAGGAAACATTTTTATTAGATATGCTTCTCAGTTATCATATGCACACAGACTAACATTGTAAATTATGAACATTTAAAAAACAAGTGTGTTGAATATTTATGTTGCTTTACTAAATTAGTACTGTGATGGTTGGTTTTAATTGTCAATTTGCTGCAATCTAGAATATCCTGGGAAGAGAGTCCTTGTAAGAGATTATCTAGATCAGGTTGGTGTGTGCATGCATCTCTGTGGATGATTGTCTTCTAGAGTTCCAGACCACCATAAGTGTCACCATCCCCTAGACTGTATAAGAGTAGTAAAAGCTAGCTGAGCACCAAGCATGGATATATTCATGATCTCTGTCCCTGGCTGTGGATGTGATGTAACTAGCTGTCTCAAGCTCCTGTTGCCATGACTTCCCCAAAACAATAGACTATAATCTAGAACTGTAAGCTAAAATAAACCCAGTCACTCCTAAGTTGTCTTTTGCCAAGGTGTTTTTACAGCAACAGAAATGAAACTAGAACAAATACTCACTTCAATCATGTTGCAAATTCAATCAATGTTATGCCTATTTCATTTTTAATTTTGTGCAATTAGTTCATTAAAGCAGATTTAACTAGTAAACAGAGGTGCGTTAACTCACCAGTCATGTTGCAGTACAGAAGAAATGGTTGCAGAGGCCCACTTCCATCTGAGTCTATGTAGTAAAACCCAGAAGCATTGCCTCGGTGCTTATAGGCTTCACATGACTGCTCATACACAGCTGAGAGAGAGAAGAGAAACGTCACAAATGAAATAACATGAGGCAAATCTCTCAAATTGTGAGAGATTTACAATAGATCCCCGAGTCTATCTGCATCACTAGCCAAGAGAACAGGTAACATTTATATTTTAAAACAAAATCCACCCTTCTTGTCTTTTTAAATTAATATGGATGAAAGGGATAAGATACAAAACAGTGAGGCTGTATTTTATGACATTTTTATCACCAAAGGGGAAGGAGATTATTAGATCAAAATGAAAATTTAGCTTATTTTTTATGGTAGGGAGAACTAGGGGGGAAGGCAGCTATTTAAATGTTAAGACCTTTTTAAGTACAATGTGGTATCTTGAGGTACCCATTTCAGAAAATCTAATTCTAGTATCACCTTGTAATAACCTAACATCTGAAAGTACAGTACTGTGACCTTCAGAACTAATCAGGTGCTACCCAGTAATTATGCAATAGGGACATTTTAAATAATATTTGAACTCTGCTACTTTCTCACATCAACTTACCTAGAGGTAAACATTTTTCTTCAAAGGGGAAACATGATTCGCAAAGTTCTTCATCTATAGCTGTAAATGTAATTATGAAACTTCTCTACTGCTCTTTAATGAGCACTCAACACAATTAAGATTCAAAAGCAGAGGAAATATTCATATGAAATATGCCCCCAAGTGGTCTCATTGTGTTTTGATCCATAATTGAATTTTTTATTATAGGAGTATACATTTGCCATGCATAAGGCTTAATATTAACATCTGCGAAATGCACGCTTCTCATTGAATGCCTGGCCAAATGTACCAGTAACTTCCATTAAGGTTTTATTCCATGAAATCTGAAATAAAACAAACCCCTGGGTAGCCTCCCCTGAATCAATTTTAGATTTCTGAAAATTATGTTAATGAATGCTTAGGCCACGTGAAACATTGCAGCTAATTTGGACAAAGTTACAAATTTTACAAATAATTCTGGAACTTTCCTTCCACGTTGTTTTCAATATGATGCTTCCACTTATCCCTATTTATATCACATAGATGAAGGCATAACCACACAGTGGTTGGTAGCTATATTTGCATTGTGCACTGAAGTGGGCATGTAAAATGGTTAGTTTTATATTTCTGGGAGCATATGCATATGGTCATAAATGCCTTGAAAGTGGTTGCCAAAGATATACACATTATTTTGGGATGGTGATTGGCTCCCAGAAGCACACAAGTAGACAAGGGCAATAGAAATGCTTTTTAAAATTTATGTTTATATGTTTTAAGGTTTATTTCTATTATTTTTTGTTACATGAAGGGGTAGTGTGTGTGTGTGTGTGTGTGTGTGTGTGTGTGTGTGTGTGTGTGTGTGTGTGTGTACCAATGCCCAGGGATCTCCCTGGAGCTGGTATTAGAGCACCTGCTCCAGGTGGTGGAAAGTCATCTGGAAGAGCAGTGCATGTTCTTAAATGGTGAATGAACTCTCCAGGTCCACTGTTTGTAATTACATGTACGTGTGTGGTGGTGGAACATGTGAACATGGGTTCAGGCCCCTTTGGAGGCCAGAAGTGTTGAATCCCTTGGAACTGGAAGTGTAGAAGGTTGTGAGTTGGCTTAAGAGGTCACTGGTAGCAGAATTCAGATCCTCTGCAAGAACATTACTCACTCTTAACTGACAAGTCATCTCTCCAGCCCTAAACAGGAAAGATTTATGTTTAATGTTCAGTGACTGACCTATGACGTGATGGTTATTTTCTGATTTAAGCCTTTTCTTCTTAAAATCAAACTCTCAATATGAGTCCAGTCTAGCCTCTGAGTCATGATGTCTCTGCCTCAGCCTTCCAACTGCTGAGATTCTAGCAGAATCTTTTAGAAAACTCCATCTTTGTCTTACCACTATGGCCAGTGACATCATTCTTACCCCATTCCTCAGAAGGTTATTGACAAAAACCCTCCAGCTCCATTTAAGTAGTCTCCTTAAGAACCTCATTTGTTAGCTTTTGAAACACATTATGGGCCACATGTCGAATGACCTTTTTATTTTCCACTCAAGTTTCTCCTCAGAGATGTTTGTGTTTATAGTTATATTCATTTATTAATAACAATACAACATGCAGAGTCAATTACAATTCATTTAATTGCTTTCAGATTTGAGTCAGATATTATAATGCAGATGGTAGGAGATATGAAAAAATTAAAATACACTATCTCTCAATAGTTGGGTGACATGGTTGAGTAATTTGGTCTCTGGTGACAGGTGAGGTGAGGCTTCATCTCCAGTGAGTGTCTTTGTAGAAACTGAGGAGACACTGCAATATGTACAACTAATGCCTGGACAGACTGACAGGGCCAAGAGGTTCTCTTGACCACAGTCCTTCTACCCTTGAAACAGAGTTTCTTGTTATCATCTGTAGGATATCCAGAGCTGAGAGCCTAGAATTCTGATTTCCACTCAAGCAGGAACACAAAACAATGAGGTGTGTGGTTGACCTGTCCGAGTTTGTAAGTTAGGTGACTTTGCACAGAACTCTCTTGCTTCAAGTCAACTCTTGGTCCTGTTTTTCTCAGAATTTTAGTAATAACATGAAACAGTGGGTGTGGAGGAGTGGCATTTGGGCTGCTCCCTTATTGAACAAGTACTGGACAAGTGAACCACAAAAACAACATGAGGTTTACAGCATAAGTGAACATTTCAATAAAAAAGCACACACTTTTATAATATAGGAAAAAGTATTGGCTGTGACCTCAGGCTCTGGAGCACCCTCCTTTTGTCTATACTCTTTAAGCAGACTTGGGAAGTTTATTAATACCCCTGAATTACATCATGTGTTAACTAGGACAATAACAGTATTACTGACATCAGAGGATGATGTCAGAATCAAATGAGTCAGCACCTACAAAATACTAAACCTACACTTGAAATTTAGAAGGTGTTTAATAAAATTAAGTATTATTATTATAATAATTATCCATCACACTTAACTACCATCAACCTCATGAAACAGATCTTAAAGGGGATTTAAGTAAGACTCCCCCAAATTCACATACAGAAGATTAATGCCTGGTAGGATAGTTTAGGGAGTAGAATTTTGAGGGGGTGTCAAGGTCATCAGAGTGAAGACTTCATGATAGGCAAGGGGATCCAGAGAGAGCTATCATTCTTGGGACTATGTGAGAACACAGGGATAAGATGACAGTCTGTGAACCAGGCCCTCGTCAGATGTGAAATTCTTGAACCCACATGACCTTGAATATCCACCAAACTGTAAGAAAAAAATTTATACTGTACCTAAGCCTGCCAGTCTATGATACTCACTTATCAATGTCCAAATGGAATACTGCCCTCTTGGAGTGTACTTGAAGAGCGAATATACCAGAGCCCACCCCACTCCAGCCCATCCAACACTGCTCTGAGAATATCTTTATTGCTTAGTATCAACAAGCAGTCTGGTAACTGATCCTATCTCTGCTTATACTGTACTTCTAGAAAGCTCAGAGTCAAATGCTGTCCAAGTCAGGTATAAGAAGTGTTCACGCGATCTATATCTCATTTTATTATTTTGTCCTTAGCCATGTTTTGTTTTTCTGTAAAAATTTTTGTCCTTTCCAACCATCTGACCCCCTTCTTTCTTATTTCATATTATGTGTTTCTACTTTGGCGATTTAATGAAATAAGGTATGGGCTAGAAAATAGAAACAGATTGGATGCTGAAATTCAGGCTGTGTATCCACGTACAAGGCCACATAGGTTGCATAAGCACAGACACCAGGGAAAGCAAGCAATGCAAAGGAAGCAGATGGCAGAAAAGCAAGCAGGTGTGTGTGTGTGTGTGTGTGTGTGTGTGTGTGTGTGTGTGTGTGTGTGTGTGTGACTTACAGCTGTGGCAAGTGGCTCCTGTGTAACCTGTGTTTGTACAGTTACAGTAGAAAGTGCTCCAAGACTGAGAACATTCCCCACCATGCTCACACGAGTTGGGCAAACACCTAAAAGAAAGAGAAGAAGCTGTTAATCGTGGGAGATACAATAATATTGATCATTCCTATATGGTCATGTGAAACATGGATGTTGGCCATGTGAAGAGTAAATTCCACATGACCACTGGTTATACAGTGTGGCACTGAGTCACTTTACTCACAGAACTAAACATTGGGTCATTAAATTCACTTGGGTTTGGCCAGCTCTCAAGTAGCTCTGACTACTTAATCTAGAACGTGTCTCACCATATCATAGCTCTGTATTTTCCCGAAGTGACGTCAGTACTAACCAGAATATCAGGAGCTTACATGAAATAGTGTTCCATCATTCTGAGTTACTATACTTCTTGAGTATGGGAAGGGAGATAGACCGAGGAAAGAGGTAAAGAATGAGGGAAAGGAGGTGAAGGAATGTTTTTATTTACTCTCTCTGCAGACTCTAGAAATGTCCAAGAATGCTCACTATATTATATACTCATAAATGCTGAGCAGTGTTGGGGTGTTCTCTAGTTCTGAACCTAAATTACAAGGACTGTCATGGTGATTGTAAATTTCCAAGAGAAATAACTGCCCTAGTCAACTGTGGTGGAGCACAGTAGGCTTACCCTCTTGAAGTAGCTCAATTCCAGCATTAAATCATAATGCATCCTTTTAATCAAAACCTATGTTTGAGAAGCTACAACACAAATAATTGATTTTAAAAACAGAGGATCATTTGAAACTAACAGGGAGCAAAAAAAGAGGGCCTGGCACATTACCTTCTCTGATTCTAGGCTTTGAAAAGCCGTGCAGGGTCCAAGCAGGTCAACAGTCAAAAGACTTAATAGTTGTGTTTAGTTAAATACTACTTTTCAATTTATATGTATCACTTGACCTTAAAAAAAATCTTTGTGTATATTAATTGAAAACAGCATAATGCTGCAGATAATAAAACTGTTAATGAATCAGATTTTAAAAGAGGAGCTAGAGTTTCAGGTGGCTGTGGGACACCTGAGATAGGTACTAATAACCAAACTCTGGTCCATGCCCCAAGAAGTCCTTGCTTTTAACTCAAAAGCCACCTCTCCAGCCCCTAGATACCTAATATTTCTCATTGTTTGTTTCTGTGGCAAAGACAGCTAAAACCTTATTTAGTATAATTTTCAAGTATGGTATGATTTGTTTCATCTATTGCTTGTACCTTTGCTGTCTAGATTACTATTGTTTCTCCCAAGGTTACTAAGTCATTATAAAACAAATACTTATTAAATTGTGTGGATCTAAATAGAACACTTTTTGAAACCAACTGGTCAGGTGTATCTTTTGACATAGGGACATAGTGAAGATTGTCTGAGGCATTTGGTAGAAGAAGCTGGGGACTTTCTTCTGTAGACTGAACTACTCCTGGCAGAGTAAGATGGTTCCCCTCAGCATGGATAAACATCAGTTAAGTTACTTGTAGGCTATAGTTTCTGGCCTGCCTTTCCCTAGAGCGTTTCCATTAGGAAACCTTAAGTTGTGAATTCTTTCTTGGTCCCTTTGAGAAATAAATCTTCTCCAACCTTTTACCAGTTTCCTGACCCAGGAAGATACCTCTGGAGAACAGCCCCTTTGAGATGCTGGCATGCAAATATTAGTGACACAACATGGATCCCCTGTCTCCATAGATAGATAGGAACCTAACTAATTTCCATGAACAGTGAATGGCAAACAGAAGTGACATAATCACATTGACAATCAACTGTTAGGAAAGAAATGTTCATTAAATTGTTTGGACCCAAGGCAGGATGGGAAGACAAGAGAAAGTATGGGGCCCAGGAAGGAAAAAAGCTTGTCCTTGTTGGTTTTTTGCTGAATAAGAGTCAAGAAACTTCAATACAAGTGACACAATCAGAATTTCATAGAGGGCCAGCAAGATGGCTCAGAGGCTAACGGCTCTTGCTGCAAGCCTGGTGACTTGAGTTTGATCCCAAGGACCCACATGAAGGAAGGAGAGACTTGACTCCTAAAAGCTGTCTTCTGTTCTCCACATGCCCAACACATGCGCGCACTCGCATACACACACACACACACACACACACACACACACACAAATACAAAGTGCACACACAAATGTAATTTTAAATTTTTAAAAATATATGTCATGCTTTTTTTTTATAGATACATCCCAAATGAAAGCCTGAAAAGTGCTTATTCAGGGTCAGAATTGAACATACCTTTGAGTTTCACTGTATCTGCACTCCAGTCTTAAATGATCCTAAATAACCTACCTGATAAAAACGTTACAATTTCCCTCACAGAAGTAGATGATTTAAGATAAGAAAATAAATAAGTCAGCTTATGTAGTTTTTTTTTTTAAAAAAAAAACCCTTTGCTGTAAATTACATCATTTGAACAACATTACTTAGGAAGCTACTGAATTATTCGTGTGTGTGTGTGTGTGTGTGTGTGTGTGTGTGTGTGTGTGTGTGTGTGTGTATTTGTGCCCTGTGTGTATGTGTGTTTTTGTAAAGATACCTCTCCCTCTCAGTCTCTCTCTGTCTTTCTCTGTCTCTCTCTCTCAGCTCCTACCCATGTTTTAGGTATGTATTGTCTTCAGGAGTCTCTTTCTCTCTAAACACCAACTCTTAGATCTAAAGAGTGTACAACTACTGTTCCCCCTCTTAATAAACTCATTAGCTCCATCTCCCTTGGACTTGTGTTGAACTCTTTTCAGTCAAAACTCTAGCTTTACCTTAGTGGAGATCACTAATGTGGGGTCCCTCAGGCTACTACTGGCAGTGCTATGCTATGTCTCCCCACTGTTACTGATATCATATGTTTTTGAAATCTGTATGTGTGTGGTCCATGGTGTGTGTGGTCTGGTGCATGCTTGTGGTGTATGCATTTGTGTTTGTAGGTGCAAATACACATGTGTGCATGTACCTGTGGAGGCCAGAGGGTGACAATGGGCTCTTTCCTTGGTGGCTCTTCATCTAAGTTTTTCTGAGACAGGGTCTCTCATGGAACCCCAGTTTATTAGCTGGATAGACTGGCTGGCCAATGAGCTCCAGGGATCAACTTGTCTTTGCCCCACTTCCACCCCAAATGTCAAAGTTACAGAAGGATGCCACCATGCCTGGCCTTTTACACTTGTGAGGCAAACCATTTACAGACTGAGCCATCTCCAGCCCTACCATCACATTTGAATAAAACTGTCAGAGATAGCATTTGGTTTAGAGCTATTTTAGTGACAATATTCCTAACACAGGCAAAGTATCAGGAATGAAAGACAATTGTGAACTTCTAGATTAGACTCAAATAACTGATCAGACTACCGATGCCTATCAGAGAGTTAAATGAATCATATATTGAGACAAGGCCTCCACTGCTCTCATCCATTTTCAATTAAAAAATAAATAAACTCCAGAGCCTGCCAGAATAGATTTGTGGTGGACTTTCTGCCTCCTCCTTTATCAGAGCTGAAGAGGGAACCTGACGCTTTGCTTATAGGCTTTTTCCAATGTTAACTGAAAAGGGTGCTATTGATTTTCTTCTTGATTAAAAAATAGATGTCCACTGTACACAGAACAAAACAATACAGGACAGGAGAGAGGTCACCTATAGTCTCACTGGAAAGACTCACTACAAACATGACCTTGTATTCATAAATACAATCTGTATTTTCTTTGGTGGGAGAGTGGTTGATACAGGGTCTCACTCTATAGCTCTGGCTGCCCTAGAACTCGCTATGCAGAACAGACAGGCCTTCAACTAACATATCCACCTCCCTCTGCCTCCCAAGTGCTTGTGCCACTACACAAGGCATACAAACACAATCTTAAAGTAATTCTTTGGAATCTCCTCTTTGGGGATCCAAAAATAGAGAATGTGCAAACCTCTACACCCATTAATTTCACACATATTTCAGTATTCTCATAGATTTGCAGGGACTCATTCAGACATGCTATCATAATTGATTTAATTTTTGAGCATTTCAATTCAATGACATTCTATTTTTTAAAAGACATTTAAAACTATCAAAACTGTACCAATCTTAGTTTATAATCAAATCAGAAAAGGACAGAGGTGACCTTTCTTTAAAATCTCTCAAAACTGTTTTTCAATGGGACAGATTCAATAGTTTTGCCTACAATCCAAGCAAACAAAGAAGTCTTTAATTGCCATGGTACACTGATTGTTTCCTGTTGACCTTCCAAAAGCTAACTGGGCCTGCTTTTATTCATTCAAACTAGTCAGGTGAGGCTTTTCACATTCATAAATAAAATGTGAAAGACTGAATTGTGAATTTTACTAAATTCATTATATGGTAATTTTTGCCAGCTTGTAACCTATGGTGATCTGCACTGCATGACAGAGCTCTTGTCCTCACCAAGGACTGAACAATTGCATTGTACACTTCCCTCTTTACTAGTCATTCCAATACAAAGTAAAACAATCCATCAACCCATTTTCTCTGGCTTCTAAATCTTTCTCCTGGACATTTCCATCACGATTTTCATTGCATGTGACTTTGAACAAACACATCCATCGACATACCTAAACCTGAAGTGACAGGAAACATTTTCATTTAGGCAGTTTCTCTGTCCCACACAATTTCAATTTCAAAGGCTTTCATAGGATGTAATGCTTGGCTGGAATGAATGATATTGAATTTAGATCTAGAACATTATCACATCCAGGGGAACTTAACATTAGTTACCTGTAGATCTCACATCCTCAGAACAGTAACTAATGAAAACTCTCTTCTCACAGAGCCATGCTTTCTGTGCCAGAAAAGATAGAATGAGCATCTTCAAATGCTTGCAATAAATCTGCTCAAGATCACAGAGAGGCTTGGCGGGCTTATGGGCTTCAATGAAAAAAAAAAGAGAGCAAGAGTAGAGGACTGGGTGGGGAGGGAAACTCAGACACTAGAGGAACACTTGAGCCTGGCTAGAAGATGGCACAATGAACACTTGGATCAAAAGGCCAGGGATTGGCCAGTGCCTGTGAGTTGTGAACCATGGAGCTGGTAAAACTAGGAGGGAGGTATTGGGTGAGTGAGGCCACCTTCTCCTGCTTCTTATCAGAAGTCTCTGTCGCCAGATGTCATTTGAGACTAAGCATACACCTTCAGCTCTCATGGAAGGCTACGTGATGTCAATGTCTGGGATAGTGACATTCACTAGTCTTTTGGTATTCTTAAAATGTTGATAACAAAAGACATATTTAGTAGTTTCACCAAACAAATGGCATAGATCCTGGCAACTTAATAAGTATCTACTAGAGGTGTAGAAGCAACACTAAAGGTTTCTGCTCTAGATTTTGGGACAGGGACAGCTAGCTGCTGATCCTATCATTCTGCCATGTCCCTTAGTCAGTAGAGTCCCAGGACTTAGGACAACCCTGCTTCATGTCCACAGAGGATGAAGAAATCACATATAGAACAGAATGCTTACTGGGTGGCTGTAAAGAATACACATGTGTATGTAAAAAGCATGAAGATGACTTTATGGAGTATGGGTATGAGGATGATATAGCTTAGGGACACACATGGGAATGTCCATGTATTAATCAGCATGAGGGTTGTGTAAGGAGTTTCCAGTCATGTGATGTACATATGAGTGTGTATGTGTGTAAAACACTGTGTGTGAGGATTATGAGTTTAAAACACATGAATGAAGAGCTACATATATACAAGTGAGTGTCTTTGTATGTATGCCTTTTGTGTAACTTTGATCCTACTTAAACCCAGTTACATTTTTTACAAAGTAAACACATAAAAAGATTGTATTGTATTACATTCTCATCAAATTTTAATGTTACCACTTATTTTAAATTATAATTTATTAAACCATTAAGTAATCCATTTATTATGCATGAATGAAAGATCAACCACCCATAATGCTAAAGTGTACCCAGAGAGGCTGTGTGGCACAGCAGGGATGCAGTTCTGACTTTCTAGCTTGAAGGTTGGGCTCTATATTTTCCTTGTCAACTTTATCTCTCCATAGTCAACTTCCCTATTCCTCAGACATAATCATTGTTAAGATATTGAAAGGTTAGATTTAAATACTCATCATCATTATATGCTTAGTCCAGGGCCTGGTACATGGATTTAAATCTACAGTGGCATGACATTCTATCAAACTCAGTAATTAAAATTAGCAGCCTTGGTTAGAAGCACAGCTGGTATGATTTCTTCACTACAGTTGTCCAGGCCTACCTACAGTTTTTAATTATTACTAACTGTTGGTTGTTATGCCAGAAGTTGCTCATCCTCTGCAATTAACTCTCAAATCCTGCTTTGCCATGTCCTGTGCCCATGCTCCTACTGAGTTTATGGGGTCATGCTCACACCTTGATCAATACAACACCCCAAGCATTCCTAGAGGCAGTGATTCTCCTGCTCCCACACAGAAGACAGTAATAGATAATGCACATTAGAATAGGCACAAGTCATATTCCCCTGCCTCTGAATAGATGCAACTATTGGAGTATCCAAAGTCAGCTTGATAACCAACAACATAGGTCTCTGTACCTAAAAGTCAGCTTTACTGCTTGAGTGACACAATGTATTGAGTTTAATGACATAGTTTTAGTACATTTATGGCCTTTTAGAACTATAGTAGGGCAGGAAGATACACTTGCTTGCTGTATAGGAATAATGATTTGTGTTCTGATTCACATAACCCCCATAAAGCTGGATGCAACCTGGTAGCATTTCCATAACCCCAGAAATCCTACAGGAGGTTGAGATATAGAGACAAGAGATTTCCTGGAAGCTCATAGTCCAGATAGCAAGAGACCCTGTCTGAAACAAGGTAGGAGGGAAGAAGAGACACCCAGGTGTCCTTGTAACTCCACAAGCATAACATGATATATGTGTGTGCCCACACCACACACAACACACATATGCATACATACTGTATACACACACATGCACATGCACACACACATAAGGAATAAAAAGTAAATAAAAATAAAACCATAAGAGCATGAACATGACACCTTGTAGGTTGATAGCATGTTTATGTGTAATTAACAGTCACATATCTTATATCTATTATTAATATTATTAGTTGAAATATGTTATATAAAGCAATTGCTACATTTTGTTTTGGTTTTTCAAGACAGGGTTTCTCTGTATTGCTTTGGAGCCTGTCCTGGAACGCACTCTGTAGACTAGACTGGCCTCAAACTCACAGAGATCCTCCTGCCTCTGCCTCTGGAGTGCTGAGATTACAGGCTTGCACCACCAACACGTGGCTACATTTCTTTATTTATAATGTAGATACAGTTCATGTCTGGTATAACAGATAGTAGTGAGAAAAAAATATGTATGTATGTATGTATGTATGTATGTATGTATGTATGTACGTATGTAGTTATCAAATTTTGAATAGGTCAATGAAGAGATGTGAGGCTGTCCTTACCTGTCTGAGATGCCACACGAGTCTATCTGAAGGTCACTGAAGTTGCCAAGGGACCCCTGCTGGACAGCTATCAGATCTACCATTTTGTTATTGATAGATATGAGTCTCATACATCCTTGAAATCCACCTAGTGGGCTCTTACACTTGGATCCAAAGTTTTTGTCTGGGCAACCTGATAAGAGCAAAACAAAATGAAGTCACAGTGCATCACAGAAAATCAGTATTTGGGATCACAGTAGAATTTATATAGAAAAATGCATTAGTGGAGAGAAATAAACCTGCTGGAAACATTATTAGTTTCATCTAAATTCATGCTAAGTGTTGTCTTTCTTTCCATAGGATCCAAAGGAAATCTCTAGAGTTGTAATAATTGTATGCACCAATTTAGCTTAGTCTACATTTAGAAGTTTAGCTATTGGCTCCAAATCCTAAAAGTGTCAAATCTCCTATAACTTATGAGGAAACTTAGTCTTTAGACTGGAAAACTCAAAGCATAAACTAGGATGAGTGTTCACTGAAGACAAGAAAAGATAAATCAATAATAATGAAATGCCTTGTACTTAAAGCTAACTATCTGAGAAAGGAGATATATTTACCTAGAATAAACTTACTAACTCTTTATTTGATTAAATACTTTATTTCCTTATACATGCAAGAGCCACATATATATTTGACAAATACAAATGTCTGAATGTCAAAAAATATTTCGCTGTTTGATTTTATTTATTCTTTGGCTCAGCAAAGAATGTTCTCTTTATGTTGAGTTTTTTCTAACATTTAAGATTTGTTCTCATTATTTAAATAACAAATATAATATTAACCATTACAGTCTGGGTTTAATGATGTTCTAAATGTTTATTCAAGTGAAGTAAATAATTTTATGGAGTATGAGCACATATATTTCACTTACATATTTTCCATCAATCTTTCTTTGCTGCTATGGCTGTCAGCCACCACTACAATTTCACAGAATTAGAAGAGAGGCAGCAACTTCTTAATTCCTCTCTGCTAGTTTTCCACCTGAAAATTTCCATTACAATTCAATATTTTCACTTAGAATATCTCTCTTTAATGCTTTTTTTTCCCAGCAAAACTATTAGCAGGTACTCTGAAATATGCTTTTTTGATTTTAATGAAAATTTCAAAGTATCAAATTTAATATATCAACAACAGGCCATCACAGCTTTTTGAGTAGTGATTTAAGGTACACAGTAATGTATACATTTCCAGTAATTAATATTCTTCTGGACCATAGTATAGTGTTGTGTAACTATATCCACCTTTGAAATGCTTTCTAGAGGGGGAAAAAGAAACTCAAGCAATCATAAAAAACTGTGAGACCCACCCCTCTCCCAGGTTACATAAGCAGTAAAAAAAAAAAAAATGCTGGGGAGAGGCGGGGTTCTGGTGGAGCAACATGGAAGTCCTGATGGTAATTCCAGAGATACAACTTCAAAAAGCAGTCATCTATGCCAGAGTAAGCATTCTGCAATGCAGCTGCCTTTGAGCCACCCATGTTCTGGTAAAGATCACCAACTCACTCATTGGTTCATGAGCTACTTGGATTGAATCTCTTTGGTATGTTGTAGGTGTCCTATTTGGAGTGAAGAAACTTTTTCTCACTTTTCCCAGGAAAAGCCATTATAGCATACAAGGTTGTCACAATCTCCTTGTAGATGACCCATTATACAATTAAGAATGGCAGGATAGAGCAGAAAGGGTAATAGTCCAAGAACACTTGACAGTTCCCATACCCCAAGAGTGTAAACAACTTGGCTACTTTCTTCTATGGCTGGTGTTGCCCACACATCTCAAACTATTTCAGAATGTATTAAACCATGCAGTATGTCTGTAGGAAACAAGGCAAGGCAAACTGAATCACATAGAACTGTAGACAAAGCCAAGATTCAGATCATGGGTACTTCATATTTCAGGTTGAAATGCTCATAAAACAAGAAATTCCAAGAATGAAGAAGGGTTCGATCAGGTTTGTCTCATTAGTCTTCAAAGAGGCAACCATGGGGTAATATAATGGAAACAGGGAGAAGTTGACTTCTGTATCCATTCAAGATGAAAGTTCTGAAGTAGGAAGGTTGCTAAGAATTTTCTATGCTGAATTGATGGATGGATCCATTACCAGAGGCAGTCATTGTGTTAAATACCTCTGGAGATGACACATAAATTACCACCATATGCTGCTGTTCCAGCAGTGAGATGCTGTTTCATGGTGGTATGGTCCTCAGATATCCTATGCTTGCTTTACACAGGGAACTTAAATGTGAGAATTCTGCATCTCAGTTGGAATCCCCGGTTTGTGATGCATGCTGTGTTACCCATCAAAAAAGATTACATAAGGGAATTTACAGAAATTAGACACACAACTATCCTCCATGTGGAGAACCAAGATTTAAAACGTATGGCTTATAAATGATCAAAGCTGAGCAGTGTCCCACAGTGCTCTCTGATTTTTTGAAATACACTCATTTGAAAGAAGAAAGGTTAAGAGGAAAGAGAGTTGTGGGTAAATAGTGATTGTTTTGTGTTGCACACAGAGCTCTGTTCTTTGAGAAGGAGCCCTCCATCCTAACATCCAATGAGACAGGCACTCTGAAGACTGAAGAGTGGAGACAGAACCCAGGCTATCGGGGCAGATGAAGTCTTCACAGTAGAGTATGACAGCTAGGTTAGTATGACTGGATTTTACACCATAACTTTGAACTCGCAATTGAATTTGGAGGCAAGCAAAGGAGAGTGCTTGGGGAGTTTCTTAAAACATGGGATTTTTTTTTAAATCATGAATATCAAATGGTAAAGAATTAATGCCTGCAAAACTGTGTTCTACCTAGATAAATAAAGCACCAGTGATAAAGAGACCCCTATCTACATTGAACAAAAACACGTCTTCAATGGTGAACAATGGTGACACAGTTTTGGGGAGGGACACAAAACTTTCAGCTAGAAATTTCAAGAATGTGGTCATTATACTGCCAATACCAGTCTAGCAATCAGGCCAGTACTGCACCTTAGAGGGCCCTACTTTGTCCCTTCCCCAAACATGACTTTGCCAATGATACTCAGAGCTTCCCAAGGAAAGATGTGGTACCCACTTGGAATGCACAGCCTCTATTCTCTGAGACACAGAATTCCCAGCCCCCAAATCCTAATGAGTTTGGTTTCCACATAGAACTTCTCAATCAGGTTCTGTAGCATGAAGCCAAAGCCTGAAAATGTTGGGATAGTCAAGATCCAACAGGGCATATATTATAATGACTTGTTGCTTGGGTATTATCTTAGAAGCTCTATAGCATATCTTTTAGGAATATCATAAATGGTTATAATTTTATAATTAACAGGAAAATAAAAAAGAACTCAATTCAGATAGTGGTCACCTGAAACATCCTATAGGTACAAACATGCATGATAAACTTAATCTTTCTTAAGAAAAAATATGCAAGTGAAGACTAGGAATTTCTAAATATCATTAGAGGGATTGGGAGATGGTTCTGTTGCTAAGAGTACATGTACAACCATGAGGAACTGAATTCAAATACCTAGAAGCCAAATAAAAGTAGGCATAACATTGCACATAACTTTTACCCAAGTACTAAGGAAATAGGTAGAGATGGGAGGATCTGTGGAGCTTGCTGGATAACAGCCTCTCTTTAGGTTCAATGAGAGACCATGCTTCAAAGGATTAAGGTGGAGAACAATAAGGTGGGTTGCTTGGCAACCTTATTTGGTCTCCACCTGCACTAGTAGGCACCTGCACCTGTACACTTGTGTGTGTGTGTGTGTGTGTGTGTGTGTGTGTGTGTGTGTGTGTGTGTATGTATGTGTGTACCATATTCACACTTAAATAAACACAAATACACCAAAAAAGTCATTGGTAGCCAGGCGTTGGTGGCCCATGCCTTTAATCCCAGCACTTGGGAGGCAGAGGCAGGCGGATCTCTGTGAGGTCGCCACCAGCCTGGTCTCCAGAGCGAGTGCCAGGATAGGCTCCAAAGCTACACAGAGAAACCCTGTCTCGAAAAACCAAAAAAAAAAAAAAAAAAAACAAAAAAAAGTCATTGGTATTCCTTAAATGTACATATGATCTGAAATGTGGACAACAAACGAAAGTAGATGTGGGGTACACAGTAAAGTTCTGTGTAGCTTTGCAATATTTCAATAAATCTTGGCGTATCCAAACCATTTTAGAATAGTGTAGAGTGTGACACATATATAATAATAAACAAAAATTACAGCATGCATATACTTCACTCTCAAATATTACAGTGTGAATAAACACAATAGCCAGAGAAAATGCATAAAACAGCCAAGTATTACTAAATCCAAACATAGAGGACATAAAATGCTACAAGAAAGACAATTCTATTTTCATGATTTATTAACAGTTTTATCCAAGCTTCTATTTTTATGTTATATCCTTTAACAATATGCTTGGCGTTGGACTTTTTTTTTTTTCTTATCTCTTTCTCTGTTCTAAATCTTTTCCTTTGGATTGAAAGCTCTGGGTTAGCGTATTCCATATACCTACTATTGACTGAAAACCATGTTCCTATGGGTAAATATGAAATCCACTGGGTTTTGTAAAGCATCTTAGTCCACAGATGTACAAATCTCAGTCTTGGAAGCAATCGTATCATTTAAAACTATAGTCTTTTGCTGCCTTTTTCAGTATTGGACTATATAAGTTTTGTTTCATAAAGATTTTATTTTTAATTATGTATATGTATGTGTTGCTGTGTGGGTGTGTGTATGTGAGTGCAGATACCTCAGAAATCAGAAGAGGGTTTGAATACCATGATGTTGGAGTTACAGGTAGTGTGACACTCCATATGGTTGCTAAGAGTTGAACCTGGGTCCCCTGCAAGAGGAGCCAATGCTCTTAACTACCAAGCCATCTCTCTGGCACTTTGTTTTTTTTCTTCCTGTTTCACTTTTGTTGTAATATTAAAAGCAGCACTGGAGAGAAAGAGGCCATGTGACAGAGCTTGGGTAAAGGGGGGTTTTATTGGAGGAAAGTGAATGGGAAAAGTGGGGAAGGAATAAGGAAGACAGGCTGCTAGGAACAGGAGCTGCAGAAGAAAAGACAGAGGCAGAGAGAGAGAGAGAGAGACAGAGAGAGAGAGAGAGACAGAGAGAGAGACAGAGAGAGAGAGAGAGAGAGAGAGAGAGACAGAGAGAGAGAGAGAGAGAAGAGAGAGAGAGAGAGAGAGAGAGAGGTGGTGGGAAAGACAGGAGGTGGACAGGGCCCTTTTAAAAGGGAATGTAGTAAATGTCCACAGGTGGTGCTCTTAGTGGTTGCAGCTGAGGACCTAACCTGTCACAACCCTGAGGGCAGGCCAGTACAGATGCCTGAATACTAACAACTTTGTTTTGATTTGTTCTTTAATTTGCATTTAACCTTTGGTGAACTGGTCTGTGTCTTTATAACAATTCTTTTTTAAAAATTAATTTGTATTTAAATTTAAAACAATCTTATTTACATACCAATACCAGTTCCCTCTCCCTCCCATCCTGCCCACCATCCCCCATCCCACTCCCATCCACTCCACAGAGAGGGTGAAGCTCCCATGAGGGATCATCAAAGTCTGTCACATCATTTGGGGCAGGACTTAGCCCTTTCCCCATGTATCTAGGCTGAGAGAGTATCCCTCCATAAGGAATGGGCTCCCAAAACCCATTCATGCACTAGGGATAAATACTGGTTCCACTGCCAGAGGTCCCATAGTCTTCCCAGGCCCGCCAACTGACACCCACATTCAGGGGGCCTGGTTTGGTCTTATGCTGGTTCCCCAGATGTCAGACTGGGGTCTGTGAGCTCCCACTTGCTCAGGTCAGCTGTTTCTGTGAGTTCCTCCAGCATGGTCTTGTATAACACTTCTTAGAAAATAATATTAATTTTATTGGCAACTATAAATTGAAAATCATTATTCCATATCAAAAAGATTCTAGAATTAGTTATTATTTTTAAGATTTATTTTATTATTAATTCTCTCTCTGTGTGTTTATGTGCATCAGAGAACTAAGGGATCAGATTTTCTAGATCTGGAGTTATAGGCATTTGTGAGCTAACTGTAGTGGGTCTGGAAACCAAACTGTGACACCCTAGAACCACCAATGCATCTCCCTATCAACTATTAAACTATAGTCACTCAATAGCCAAACAATGGTAATATGGAGAATGCTATGGTGTAGTTAAGTTCTTGCTACTAAACTGCACTCCCTATGTGAGAGTCTAGTGCTTCCATTGCAGTTATAAAAGCTCATTCTCATGCCACAAGTCTGCTTTGCCAAGCTTTTATTTCAGTCAACCATCCATGAGACAGCTAAACACTTCATCTGTTCTTTTCCCCTAAGGAAAAGGCTGATGCTGAAGGCTGGTGTCCTGGTTTTATCAAATGCACCAGTGTATTTGTTTTTCTTCAGCAAAGTGACAGAGTTGCTATGACTAATTAGGTTAAATTATTTGTCCATTGGCATAATATTGCTTTCTGTACTGGGCAATGCGGAAGCAGTAAGAAAGCTCTAGGGAAACTAAGAGTCAGATCAGAAAAACACCACAGTGACATCAACCCATCAAATCAGAAGACGATGTATGAGAGCCATTTAACACTAAGACAATCTAACAAAGCTTGAAAATAAGAACTG
The DNA here is from genome assembly GCF_003668045.3 of Cricetulus griseus. Classification (NCBI taxonomy): domain Eukaryota; kingdom Metazoa; phylum Chordata; class Mammalia; order Rodentia; family Cricetidae; genus Cricetulus; species Cricetulus griseus. The sequence goes on along the minus strand of NC_048596.1, from coordinate 189,200,057 downwards.
AAGAAAGTGACCTACTTAAAACAAATCTCATTATAGAAACGGTAAGCATAAGGAAGTCTGCTTTATAGAAATTCATTTTAGGTCATAATTTGTCATTTTGATCCCCTCAACATTTTCATGTTTAAAGAGAGTTAAAATTTAGTCCTGAGTTAGCAGGGTTAGCATTGCTCAAAGCATAGAAGATACTATCCCCAAGACACAGGAGTGGGAACACAAATGTGATCCAGTGGACCACATGATCTGACTCCTTTTCTTACCTCCAAAATAAAAGATGCTTCCTGGATTAACCTGCTCAGGACCCAGCCAAGGAGAAGCAGGGGTGACGTGGCCATCCACAGTCACACTCAGGTGACTCCTTTTAGCAGACAAGGAGACAGAGTGCCACTGACCATCATCTAAGCCAGCACCTGGGGAAAGGAGCAGAGGAATAGCTCTCAACAGCAAACACAAAGCAGTCAATGGCTTATGAATAGCAGTAGACATTTTAGATTGACTGCAATGTTTGAATCTACTGAAGACTCTCCAAGGCACACATTACAAGACACCCAGGGATGCCTGAAACCAATATGTACTGTGCCTTTTTCTGCATATACATAGCTATGATAAAATACAGCCTGCCAATTAGGCACACTCAACCATTAGCAGTAGTAACTCAGACTAGAATAGAAAATACACTGTAAGCATCATTTAAGCCCTATGAACTGCTTACTTCTGGAATTTTCCACTTAGTATTTTCAGACCATAGTTGGCCATAGTCACTGAAGCTATGGAAGGTAAAGCTACAGATAACAGGATGCTATCTATTTGAATTGTCCCCCATACCAAATGTGAAGGATATGCCTATAACGCGATGGGGAAAGCAAGAGAAGGAGAGAAGGAGGGAAGGAAGGAGGGAGGCAGGGGGAGGGGAAAGGAGAGAGGGAGGGAGAGGGAGAGAGAGAGAGAGTTAGGATGGTATTGACCACAACTTCAGAATAGAGTCCATGTACATGGACTCAGTGGGTCTTTTAAAAAGAACACATGTTGTTGGGAGGGAAAAGTGGTTGTTGGGGATGAAGGAAAAATGGAAGGTAGATTTGATCAGAACACATTTTATGCCTATATGAAATTATCACACAATAAAGGCATTAAAATAATATATTATATATTAAATATCTTTCAAAAGAACCCCACATAGATTAAAAATAAGGTTGTCTGTATAGGTTCTACCTGAGATTGATGGAGAAAAACGGTGTGACAAGTGGCTCACAGGAACATTTTCCCTCTAGGGAAACAGCCTGATATCTGACACTCCTTGATTTAGCTTCATGGGAATTTATTTACTATGACTGTCAAAATAATTTAGAATTGATTCTTTTTCATTCTCCCCCCCCACGCTCTGTCTGTCTCTATATCTCTTGCTCACACCCTCTCACTCTCTTTGTATATAATACACACAGTTCTAATTAGACTCACAATTTTACATAATTATAATGTTGCTATAATAAAAAACAAGGAGCTTCCACTAAAACACAGTCTCTAGTTCTTCCTAAGGTGACACTCATATCATTGTCCCTCCTCTCAAAGACAATTAGAACTACAATAGCTGTGTCCAAGGCCAAGCAGGGATAAGGAAACTGCACTCTCTGTGGTGGGTTTGCCAGCCAGTCTTACAGCCAGAGAACATCCCAGTCAGCAAACAAAAATACAATCACCCTATGAAGCCCAGGGATCCATTTGTAATTGCCTTATTATGCTGAGTGAGTTTCCCTCACTAAGTTTGAAATAACACCCAAACTCTCTTAAATTGGTAACATCATTTGTCATGGATGTACTAAATGGGGTACAAATCCTACCTAGGGTTGGAGGCACACTATTCTATCACCCAAGAAAAGAATTTTTTCAGGACCCAACTCTGGATTGCTACATGAAAGATGCTGGGACACAGAAATGAAGAAGGCAGATTAGATACTTTCAGACAATTTTCTGAGAAGGGACTCTACTTAAAAGACAGAATATAGTTATAGAATCCATGACTGAGTAAGAGTAGAGTAAATTTATCAAGTGTCCCCAATCTGTCCTTCCAGCACTTCCTTTAGGAGGCAGCACTTAGAGGGACATACTTAATCCACAAGTGCAAGTGCTTCCAGCTACATCTCCGATCCCCATGTGTCCTCTAACTTGACCAGAAAGCACAGCCATGTCCCACATGAATGGATCAATCTGTTGTTTCTCCTTATGTTTTCTTTTATTTGTGGATTTTGCTTTTCAAATATCTATGCTGATGAAGTTTCCAATCTACTCTATAATGACTGAGAGTGGATGAGAACCTGTGCCTGTGCCTGTATGAATGCAGGTATACACATGCCACACTGTGCTCATGGGAGTCAGACAACCTCTAGTGCCAGTCCTCCCCTCCACTTGTTTAAAAGTCTTTTTGTTATTCACTGTGGCACATGCCAAGATGGCTGCCTGGCTAACTGCTGTGGATTCTCCCATCTCCGATTCCCATCTTGTCATAGGGATGACAGACCATGTCTGGTTTTATTAAGTGGGTTCAGGAAATCTGACTCAAGTCCTCACTCTGGTTCCCCAAGTGCTTACTCCACTGAATAGTCTCCCCAGCCCTGATTTGCTTTCTTCTTCAGCTACAGAGTTTGATTACAGAGCCCAAACTGGTTTCAAAATCATAATCTTCCTGTCTCAGCCTCCCACATTCTAGGATCCAAGGTGTGTGCCACCTCATCTGGTTTGCACAGTGATACTTTTCTAACATATGATAAAATGGATTACTATAAAAACAATTATATATTAAAATTCAGGTCTAGGGACTGAAGAGATGGCTAGTGGTTAAGAGCATTGCCTGGTCTTCCTGAGGACTGGATTTGATTCCCAGCACCCACACGGTACTTCACAGTCATCTGAACTCCAGACCCTGGAGATCCAGTCCCTTTTCTGGCCTCCATAGGCCCTTCATGCACAAGGTGCACAGGTGAACATGCAGACAAGTCATTCGTACACATAAAATTAAAAACTGAAAATGAAACATTAAGAAGAAAAAGTCTACTAAGCACATGCTTATGCTTTACAGGGATTTCCTTGTATGGTAACCGTTTCTAAAAGCTTCATGACTAATTTTGTACTTGTGGAGTCATACAAGCTCTGTGGAGAGCTCATGTTGGTCCAAGGATCATGCTTTGTATAGTTGTGCCCTGAGCATCTGCTGATTGGGCAGGGAATGGAACTAAACCAAAGGCTTGGGGAGGCCTTTGGAATCCTACTTTCCATATGGAAGCCAAGTTTGATTATGAACAAAAGATTGGCAGGACAACCCACTCTGCAATTTGGCACTGTGAAATGCATCCATTTAACAAGCCAGCAGGTTATGAACTGGGGCCACACTTTCAGAGAGGTCTTTACAAAGCTTAAATTTTGTGTAATAGACATCATTTACCTGTGGAGGAGACTTATTGCCTGTCAACTGGATGGAGTGCTCAAATTAAAATGTGAATGATCCCTAGCATACTTCAACTAGCCCTACCTAGTAAATCAGACTATACTTCACTTTTCTACCTCCCAGTCTGATAAGAAGGGTTCCCTTTGAAAGGCCACACTATTGTTAAAGGAAGGAACCATGCAACTTGTACTTTTTTCCTTATTAATTATATTACATATCAATTCTATTGCTACCTTATCAGTTATTCTTCTCATCACTGTGACAGAATACCTGACAGAAGTGACTTATGATACCCTGAAACACTCTTCTGGCCTCTTTTGTTGTGGTTTATGGCTAGATGTCAAGACAGAATTCAGAATTCCTAGTGATAGGGTGTGTAGCTAAGGTTATTCCCATCCCAGTAGGAAACACAAAACAAAAGAGCAGAAAGAGATCACATATTTCACGCTGAAATAATAATATAGCCATCACTCATAATTCTTTTTCCATCATAGGCATCAAGGCCAGGGCCCTGAGGAAGCAAGTACCCCCCCACACTGAGCTATATCCCAGGCCCCACTTATTAGACTCTGGGAAGTGAATTGTTGATATATTAATATAGTAATAATTACAACAATGTTATTGAGCAATGGTTCACAAGTACTGCTTAGTGTTTTCTATGTATTGTGTAACTTATATCACAATGGTTATTACCCTTGTTTTAAGTATGAAGAAAATGAAGCTTAGGGAGAATAAACAATTGCCCTGGGTACTATTCAGCTAGTAAGCAACAAAAACAAACCAGAATCCCTTGCCTGACTCTAAAATCCACAATTTTCTCAGCCTATAAGGCAGGTGCTCCTATTATTTTTCTTCATGTCAAACAATCAACAGGCAACAAGGGGTATGGCTAATAGGAAGCTGAGCTCTGAGAAGGTGGCTGCCATGCAGAGCCAGAAGGACTGGTGTTATCTGTTGAACATATGTAAACTCCCAGAATGCCAACATCAGTAGGTTTGTGACAATAGGATCAAGAGAAGAAATCAAAAACTTTCCTAGACTGCCTGTAGTGCTACATGTGTATAATCCTAGCATCTGGAAGGCAGAAACAGGAGAAAGACTCTAAGTTCAAGGTCAGTCTAGTCTACACAGTAAGTTCCAGGCCAGCCAGCAAGGTCTTGTCTCAAATATCAAAAGAACAGACAAACAGACAAAAATACTATTTCAAAATAGAGTGTGCCCAAAAAGGAAGTAAGATTAATGCATAAACCATAGACACATCAAGCTTCTCTCCCTCCTCTGAGTAACATGAATAACTACTGTCACTGTTTGAACATTTAATGTTTCACTGCAGGGTCATAGTTTGCAATATTGGTCTCCAGGTGATACAACTTTGGAGGCTGTGGAACCTTCAAGAGAGAGATGGAGCTTAGCTAATGGAAGAGGAGCTTGTTATGGAAGCTATAGACCAACCCCTAGATCTGACCTCTCAGCTTCCTGACCAGATTTTGTGTTATCAGGCTCTTTTGTCATACATTCCTGCAATAATGAAGTATGCTGCTTCAACATTTCTGTTCATCATGCCAGCAAGATGGACTGAAACTCCCCGAAGCCAGGAGTTAAAGCAAGTCCTTCCTTCCTTACACTGCTTCTGCTAGGTATAGCAATCCCAGCAACACAAACTAAAATGGCTACTGTAACTATTCATTTCTCTTTTGTCAATTACTTCAGCATTATTTCTTTCTTCCATTGCCCTAGATTAAGATTACAAAAATATCAAATCATAGAATTATTCTTACTTGCATTTAATCTACAGCAAATGTTTGCTTTTAGATGCCAGGAGTCAAAGAACATAGCCCCAAATTTTATGTCACTTCTGCATCAAGCTGCTCATGTGAGTCTCAGTGTCTGTTTCGCTTCTTGCAACAAGCAACAGACTCAATGTGTTCAAACTGCAAATATATTCAAGTTGATCTTAGGCTGGGTGAACACTATCTACTGCAAATATAAGACTTGAATAATAAACAAAAGTATTTTGCAACTGCAGGTGGTGGAGAGAATAGAATTGTTCTAGAACCTTCTCTTCTTCAATCCTTGTTTCTGACTCAAACCATATAACCATTAAACAAATCATAGCAGCAAGTAAGAAGTTTTTATCTGCTTTCTCCTGTGTAATCTGCAGGCCTGTTGTAAATTGCTATAGAAATGGTCTAACAGCTCAGCTGCCCTCAGCCTCTGCTAAGACTGTAACAGGCTTCCAGAAGGGGAAGATGGATAAAGAAAAACACTAAGCCTGCCACTTAGGGTAGATCCTCTGCAAAGGTGCAGAAGGCAATTACATGTATGCCATCACTCAAGGAGCCCCTGAACAGTAGTACCCAGTCCCAAACATATCTCAGCACTCTGAAATCCCCAGGAATCCTACATTTACTAACTATCCTCACTAGCCAGAATTAAAGGCCCAGATCACTAGACAGCTCCTGTCCAGATGAAAATATGGGGGTCACTGGTAACTATCACTTCAGTGGAGGGCAGGAGTTTAAAAGTGACAGGTTTACAGTGTGAAGGGAGGAAGAGATTCCTAAGGGAAGGGGATAGCTTTTTCTAGGTGAGACACACCAAAACAGCTGTGCCATTGCCAAGAACAGAAGGATTGCAAATGTCTATCAAAACAGCAGACACATTTCTAATACATTTGCAGGCTTACCACAGGCAGGTTCTGATGTGGGGCCAAAAAGCTTGTTCATGGGACTGATTTTCACCATTAGGCAAAATACTAGAACCATTGTAGGAACTTCAAACTTGACAACAAAGAATTTCATTTTTGATAAGAAAATGTAACTGTATTGTTACATTAGGTCCTTGATGTCACCTGGATGGGTTTTGATTTGACTTCTCTAAAAGTGATAAGGGTTGAAAATATCTTGTGTCATTAGAGATTGCAGAGCACTGCTAAAATGTCTCATGATTTAAGCTAATACACTATCATTAATATTTCAAGGATGGCTTAGGTTCACATAATATTTTCAAATAATTCCAAATGACAATTTGCCAATGGTACACTCCATTACAAATTTATCCTGGTAATTCAAATATTTGTATAATTCAGTTCTTTCTCCATATAATTTATTTTTTCACTAGAAAAGGTAAAAATATTTTGAATTTTTCAAGCCCTTAAGATTGGGAATTTATATGTCTAATAACTATGAAAGCTTAAGCCACCCTTATATAATGAAAAGCTTTAGTACCCCAAATGATCCCTAGTTAAAGATCATTTCCTATTGGAAAGGAAACTGACCAGACACTCAACTACCATTTAAGTAATGTATGTGTAAATAAAAAAGCATTTGTTTCACTGACATTCACAAAAATTAACATACATACTATACCCTACTTGGGGTACACTTGATAATATTTGGCAATCAAATCAACTGCTCTATTATGACTTCCAATTAAGTCACAAATGACCACTTGATTGGTATTATATTATAATAGATCTTTTCTAATGAAAGGATAGCTTAAATGTTCATAGTTATTAGACATATAATTTTGAAAGGAACTGGAAAAAAGAGTGGGGAGAGTTGATAGCCAACATTTGCTATTTTCAGTGTGATTTATTTTACCACACTGACACTCATAGTTAGATTCCTTACTATAAACTATGAAAATAATGATATAAAGTCACATGATATCATAATGGATTATGCTGTGTCTGTATTCAAACATTCATTTAGAGATTTTAAAATCACTTAGGGTATTCTATGCAGAGCTATACCTAGTAATTTATTAACCACACATGCCGGTAAAGAGGTTGGAAGTGAGCTAGCTTCATGCAGCTTACTACAGTAATGTTGTACTGAAGCAGTTTCCTTAAGATGTAGAAAATTAGGCTACGGCTGTAACCACTTCAGAGGATGTCAAATACATCACAATACACTACACACTAATGACAAGCTTACAATTTTAGACTCTCATTTTAGGAGCCTCTTAATTATTCATATGACACTGATTAATATATTTCCTTTTGTCCAGACTACAAATTCACCACATTGAACATTACATAAAAAGACACAGCATAGTACCTCTCAAAAATTATAATTAATACCGACTTTGTAGCACTCTCACTTAAACTGAAGTGATACAGGAACACAAATGGCAACAAACAATATACAAACAATAGGCCCCTATGCTGGTTGGCTTTATGTCAGCTTGACACAAGCTACAGTCATTTTGAAAGAGGGAACTTCGACTGGAAAACTGCCCCACCAGATAGGACTGTGGACAAGTCTGTGGTACATTTTCTTTATTGATGATTGATGTGAGAAGACCCAGCTCACTGTAGACGGTGCCACTCCTTGGCTACTGGTCTTGGGTGCACTCTGAAAGCAGACTGAAGAAGGCATGAGGAGAAAGCCATAAGCAGCGCTCCTCTATGGCCTCTCCATCAGCTCCTGCTTCCAGGTTCCTGCTCTGACTTCCTCCAGTGATGAAATGTGATAGGGAAGTGAAAGTAAAGTAAACTACCTTCTTCTCTCCTGGTTCCTTATGGTCATGGTATTTGACCACAGCCATAGAAATCCTAAGTACCACTTAGCATTAATCTGTATACATGTTTTTCCTATTAGTTTCAGACACTGTTTTTAACTTTTCTCATTTTTTCCTTTCTCAATCATATTCTATTAATGTCGATCATAGTTAATAGAGAGGAGTAGTAAAATAAATCTATAATTTGTTTTCAAAGATTATTTATTAAATTAATGTGGCAATTTACCCAAATGTGACCTCTAGCTGCCAGGAGTGGATGCTATTCTGTATATAAAAAAATCTGATGGAGATTCCTTGTTGAGATCTATATATTTTTAATGAAGAGACACAAATATATCCCTCACCCACATCTCTGACCTAGATTGAACATTAATTTTCAATACATATAAAGTCACCTTAATTATATTACCTCTAATTGATAAAAGGGTACTGTATTGTACAAGAATGCAGAGAACTTCAATTGGTACCCAAATGGCAAATTCTTCACAAATCTTTGCCTGTTTAAAAATGTATCCAACCATTACAAGGTACATTTGAATATTAACTATGATGACACAGATAGATATAGGTACCCATGTGACTTCTATCATGATCCACACCAAGTTGGACAATAGCTATTTAGCAGTCTAATTATTCACTGAAAGACATTCAGTTAATTTACTGGTCTGTTGCAGTGTCATTAACTTTTGCCCCCAAACCCATTTCCTCCTGCTAGGTTGATGACTCGTCTGAATTGGTGGAAGGATCATGGATAGAAATTTCTATTCCCTCATCATTATCAACTATGCTAGTAAGAATTTTGAACACTGAAATCATATTTAGAAGAAAAATTGGAACCAAGTTTCTCTAAGGAAGGGTAGTGATAATCTTATTAACTCAGTATCCATTTATTAAACAAATATTAATTCTTGGTTATGCATGAAATTTATGAAGAAGGGACACAGAGATAATGAAATCTTTCAAATCCATATGCTTTGCCTGCAGGGATACATTTATTACCTGCTGTGATGTCACTGGGTGACTTTCCTGGCTGGTGGAGATTCAGTTTAAGTTTCCCATCGCTGAGCAAGAGGAGAAGACCACCTGAAACCAATTGGAGTTCACTGAAAAGCAGAAGCCCTGCCTTATTCCAGGTTCGGAATTGAAAACTGGCTGAGATGGCTTCCTCTTTGGAAGATGCTGAAAGTACCAAGTAACTCCTGGTGCTCAGGAAAGTCAGAGGCACTGACTGTGGTTGTGAGCAAGAAAAAGATGTATTTCCCTGAGGACAGAGGACAAGAACAGGTATTCAGCTCATTACAGCCCACATGGGATGGAATTTAAATATTGTGAAGTCTGATTATCAGTCTTGTATTATTCTAGCCTGAAAACAATTTGCTGTACCATGAAGGTCCAAATCTTTGCCATTTATCTTAAAAGTTCTTGAAGTGTGTTCCTGGGTCTTCTCCACATTCTTTAACTTTGGTATAGGCTTGCAAAGTCAATGAAACCAACTTTGTCAAGAAGGATAAACATTGGGGAGGAAATCTTGGTCAAACAAAAAAATTAAAATGATTATGTTTAAGACTGAACTTTTACTTGATACAACTGTTATGCTGTATGTTGGGTGAAATGTTAAAAGCTTAAGAGCACAAAATGCTAATTGCTAATATACACACTCACTTATAAAATAAAGGGAATTTAAAATCAAATCCTGTGGAGATGGGAGCAGCTACCCACTGAAGTTTGATCCTAAGCTTTACTTGGGTAGCTGCCTCCTCCTGCCCTACACACAGCACACCCTCTTGCCCATGAACAGAGGGGGTCTTTGCCCAAGTGTTGCATAGAAACATTATTTTGTATGAAACACACATACATTTGTCTATATTTCCTTTTAAATTATCTCCCTGTAATAAAACAGCAAGAAAATAAAGCCTTTACTGGATGTTAGGAACATACAAAGAACATGAATTCACAAAGTATCCATGTTGGGAATGAAATCTTTTCCATAATAAATATTCTAGTGATGCTCTCTGGGATTTTCTGCACAATGTGAGATTCAATTTACATATTTTGAATTTTAAGCAATGAAAGAAATTAATGAAAATCTATTTACATCTGCATTTTATTATCAAAGTAGTAAAGTGGAAACTGTGCTTCCCAGAATTTCAATCATTGTCTGATTCTAGGTAAAAGTTCCATGAAAACCAAGAATGATGCTTGAATATCAGAAATTGAGCACCAGCCATTTTGCCCCAAAGGTATTGGGAATCATGTACAGTGAAGGATGAGCATAAACCTGTGGTGATAGCCATGGCTTGCTTGCCAGCAAAAAAGACCCAAGTTCATCTTCCAGAACCCATGCCAAAAAGCTAGACTTAAGACTGGAAATATGACCAATGGTCAAGGAACTTGCTGTGCAAATTTGACTACTGGAATTTGGATCCCCAGAAACACACACAGATGCTGGGTGGGCAGAGAGGACACCTGTAACTGCAGCTTCAGTGGGCAGAGACAGGAAGATCCCCAGAGCAACATAGCTAGCAATAGGCAGGCAAGCTCTGAGCTTGAATGATAAATACAGCTTCAGTGAATAAGGTGGAATAATGATTGAGGATGATTCTAAACAGCAGCCTCCAGCTTCCAATTGCTCACATCCACACATACACCAAAAGCATTCATATGCCCACCCCATCACACACATATGGACTTGGCGTGTAAGGAAGCCTAGATAATACTACTATTTAAACAGCCTGGCAGCTGCAATGTTGTAACATTTTATATGTTCTTTATTTGTTATGAATGACCATGACAAACACAAGTGCTTCTAATTTCTTGTGAACACACCAGAATGCTATCCAGTTCCAGAGACTGAGCTCATCCAGTGAGCTGGTCAGGGAATAAATTCTTAAATAAAAACAGGTAGGGTTTTAGTTGGGGTGGGTGGTAGGAGAGGAAAGTAGGGAGAGGAAACTGGGATTGACATGTAAAACAATCTTGTTTCTAATTCAAATTTTAAAAGTCTGAAAAAAAGAAATAAAAACAAATTAACAAGAGTAATAACATCTCAACAAAACTGACACAGCCAAAACAAAATTAAAAACCAGATCACAATACATTTTTAAATATTTTCCATACTATTTTTTACATGTATTGTTGTATGACAGTTTTTCCAATTAAAACATCCCATCTAGATGGAGAGGCAGGCTCATGGGATTCAGGAGGTAAACAAAGCATCAAATGTCTTAGAAAGCTGAAGCTTAGAAAATGCTGGAAGGCCCGTCCATGGCTTTATAAAAGCCACAAACAACTTCTCTCTCCTGTGAGGAGAGAGCTCTGTGATGGCAGCTTTGTGAATCATCGCCTGTGCTTTGGGTAGCCTTTTCCATGATGCAGCTGCCTTTGAGTCATCCTTTCCTCTGTAAGTAACCTGGTACCCATACTCATAGTAATTACCCCATAGGAACTCAGAGGTTCATCAAGTTGGAATTTGGTGAATCATTACTTTGGTCTGTTATGGGTTCCTTTTCTGGAGTGAGGAGATGAATGCATGTGTGCATGTGCATGAGTGGGTGTGTACGTGTGTGTGTGTGTGTGTGTGTGTGTGTGTGTGTGTGTGTGTGTGTGTGTGTATTGTATCTCCTTAGGAAAAAAATATATCCTGCACTTACTTCATTTGAAAATAAATATATGCTGGGCAGTGATGGCTCAGGCCTTTAATCCCAGCACTCAGGAGACAGAGGCAGGCAGATCGCTGTGAGTTTGAACTCAGCCAGGTCTACAAAGCTACAGAGAGAAACCTTGTCTCAAAAAACAAAAATAAATAAATAAATAAATAAATAAATAAATAAATAGTTTTTCTATGAATTATAATTGCCCTAAACGGTAAAAGATCTATATGCATACTGTAAACCAGAGAGAATTTTTAAGTAAGGACCATCTCTAAAACATTATAAGCAAGACCCCCACATGGAGCAATTTTATTTTGGAATAGGTATATCTTAACTCATTCCTTCATATGGAGACTCTTACCATGGTGATGATCCGAGGGCTGTGTTGCTTGGCCAAGCCAATGATGTCCACTCCATTATAATAGAGGTTCTCTAAACACCCATGAAAATGTTTGTATGGTAATGACACTGATTTTGCAGGTGCTGAGATCCCTCCAAAGCTGATCTTAGAAAGAAAAATGGCATCAATAATATTGTTTAGTGATTTTTGTGATAACCTGTTTAAATAATTATGATTAGCAATTATAGCAGTAATCATCAGGTAGATAACTTCACAACACCACACAGAAAAAAAAATTAAGATACTGACTTTTAAAAGCAAATTTATGTGCATTCAGTCTTCATTTGTGTGACAGCTTGATTATCCTTCCAAGTCACTAGTCACACCTGGTTTTGATATTCATTGCTTAATGAAGAAAAATACACTTTTTGATTCACAGTAGAACTTGGCCTATTTAATAATGTAGCTAATTATGATATTTTATTTTGTATATGTTTCTGGCAAAATTGCTATTTGCATATTGAAATCAGCTGTTAATGAATTAATCTGTTTGCTGTTCTAGTCCCTCATAAATCTCTATTTCTCAGGGATAGACCAAGTAATCAGATAACGCATTCTAGATTTGTATGTGGCAATGGAATCTCATCATGGGAAACATAATCTACCTATGAAGTACTGTGACTGTATGTCAGGTGAAATGACTGTCATGATCTATAATGATACATACAAATATATAATAAATAGTGAGCCCCAAGTTCCATGTGCTAGTAAGCTAGATCACAGTAGGAATGCTTTGTCAGCCTGGGGATTTACTCTGAAGGTGTCTTTTTTTATAGCATATTTTCTGCTAGGAAGTTAAACCACAGATACATCATCAAATCTGTATTAATTGAAATGTAACTACCACACCTCATAATCAAGATCCAGGTAATTGAATTCTCCCTGGGCATGGAAGTGACGCCTGTGCTCGTCCACTGTAAAGTTGACCTGTTTGCCCAGTCTCTGGATGAGCACAGAATGCCAATGCTGATCATCCAGCAGGCTGCCCAAGGTGAGGTTGATCAGGGTGGAACTAGAGGTCAGTCTAGCTTCTCCTAGGAGGAAAAACAACAGCATTGTGATCCAGTTAAAAGGGTGGGGAGCTTCTTCTTGATGTACCAGCATCTTTCACAGTAATTTGCAAACTTCTTCCATGCATGCCATCCTGAACACCAGTGTGGATTTATCTGAAGCTTGATTATAATGATCTCTCAACCTTGCTGTAATTTCTTCCACTGTTAATTCTTTCTATTATTATTACCCATTGCAAGCTCATTTTCTATGTAAATTTTATCTTTGCTACAAGCTCATTATTTTTACTGCTGTAATATTTTTCAATGACCCATCCCATTTTTTATGATGCTAGGAAATAACTGTGGAGCTACATCAGAGTTATAGGAAGAACATCCAAAAAGGTGTTTATGCAGTTTGCAAACATGAATCATATGGGCGCTTGTTGGAGGGATATTCGATCACACTGTGAACCCTGAGTTTGCATTTGCATTAATGAAATAAAATTAATCTTGAGTCAGGAGGTTGAGTTAGCAGCTAGCTGACAGAAAGTAATCATAAAGCCTCAGAAGACATGGAGGAGAGATAGTCACAGGAAGTAGTAGGGCGGGGTTTGGAATGGCATAGGTCTTTGTAGTTTGGCAAATCAGAAGCATGGTTCTTCTGTGGACAGCAGGAAGGAGAAAGGGTTAGGTAGTTGCTATTCAGCCTCTTAGAGCTTGCAGATTTTCACCCCAGCCTTTGAATCTTGAGTCTTATTCATAATTAGAAAGATAGAGATTTAATTAAAGCTACCTTTAGCAGCAGAAGCAGGGCTAGCACCTACAGGAGCAGAATTCTTGCTAGGTTTTGCTAGGTTGCAGCCAGAGTAGCTAGGCCACTGATAGAGAAACAGGCCAGTAAATACAGAATTGCAATTTCTGGCTGAGATAGCAGTAGATTAAGTCACAGCCACTTTTTCAAAGTTAAAACAACATTTGGCATTCCACGTTGGATCCAAATGTAGTAGGCTTTTTTGGAACACCAGCCCCCAAACCATGATACAGAGACTTATTAATTATGGATGCTGAGACTTAGCTTAGGCTTGTTTCTAGTTAGCTTTTTAAAAGAAATTTAAATTAACCCATTTCTATTCATCTATGGGCTGCCCCAAGGTTCATTTACATCAGCTACATACTGTCCATCATGATTTGCTTTCCTGCTTCTTCCATGTCTGGCTGTCTGGCTGACTCCCTTATCTTTCTGCCTGCCAGCTCTGGCTAACCCTCCTGTGCCTAGCTATTGGCCATTCAGCTTTGTATTAGACCGATTAGGTGCCTTAATCAGGCAAGGTGAAACAGCATCACATCTTTACATAGTTAAACAAATATTCTATTCCACAGCAGGCACTGAGCATACATGCAAGTCCTTGAAGGGGAAAAGAAAGTACTTTGAATGTTAAAAGAAGTGAGCTATGAAAACATCAAGTGATAATTAAAGGATAAGACCTTCCAAGAGCTTCACCAAGTAACTTTACCTGAATTAATAAGTAAGAAGAGTTTTCCTCTTCTTAACTCCAGTGTGATATGATCTCCAGAAGGCCCTGCCCGGTGCAGTAGGATCCCATCGCTCTCCATGGTTTTAAATTTCAAAGAAATTATATCTCTTATTGAACTCAAGGAGTTTTGATCAAATCTGTAGAGAAGGGAACTTTTTCCATCAAGATCAATCACCACTGACCCTGGAGACAAAGAAAGTGAAAGTCATTATTCTACCGATAAATATGTTTTGCACGGAAACATATTAATTACTGTGGTATGTGGTATGTGGCGTGTGTGTGTGTGTGTGTGTGTGTGTGTGTGTGTGTGTGTGTGTGTAATATCAGACCAAAACTATATAATTCTATCAAAACCTAAAATTTATTCAACTCTAATCTGGATCTTTATAACTACTCACAAAATTCATTATTTAGAAAATACTTTAAATGCATGCCTCAAATTTTCTTATGTTACTAAAGGCTAGTCTTATTATACAAAAGAGGAAATCAGAAAATGATTATAATTAATATATGTAATCACATTATAATACATATTTAAAATCAATAGTTTAATAGCAGTCTTGGACTGTTAAAATTAATTTGGGTAGGAGGCTCAAAAACAAATTGGTTTGAATATCTCAAAATTCTTCCAAACATTTGCTGTATCTATCAAAGTTAGTATCAGTTCATACACACATACAGACACTTACACACACACACACACACACACACACACACATACACACACATGCACGCATGCACACAAATGCTCATGTGCACGCTTGTGTACGTGTATACTCTAGAGTCATAAAAAACCACTTCAAGCACTCATTAAATTGGCCTTGTACTCTGTCTTATTATACTATTTTCATGATTAAGTGATAGTATTTAAGGACAAGGCTATTTTCTGCCTTCTCAAGGACATCATTGGAAAGACATTAAACTAATGGTATTGTAAGGTTTATTCTACTGCATTCATGTCATACTTTGACACAAACCTGTTTTTTTCAGCTTTCTGACAGTGCCTTACCTACTCATTGTCAAGCTCACTCTTATTCATTTCATCTTTAAAGAGATGTCATGTTACACTGGTAACATAATAGTACATCTGTCAAAATCAGTTGTACCCCCCAAAAGACACAAAATGAAACCAATAATACTCAGAAATCTTCATTGCATTTCCTATGTTTCATATGTCAAAGAGTTTTTAAGGCAATTACCCTTGAGAGTACATTTATAAAATAAATGAAGAGGTTAGAGAAGCTGTTTTTCAACAGCTAAGCTGACTTCTTTCAGTCAACAACACGACATTAAATCTTACTCATCGTGTGTCATTTGATGAAATTATTATAGTTACTTATATGACCAAATATTTATTGATCCAGACTACCCACTACACCTAGAAACTGTTAATTACCATTACCCACCCTAAATGTTTTCACTATTCTATGAAGTTCTCTTCCGAAGTTTTGGGGGTCTGGCTTTTTTTTTTTAATCTTGATAATATGCTTATAAAGAATTCATTCACCAAGTACACATGAATAAACATCACATGCCTTAGAAAGAATAATGTTAGCTGAACAATCATTCCTTGTTATATAGTTGAATGAATGTGTATGGTTGAAACATAACTCTTTGTCAAACACAAATGATGTTTTTTACCATTATTAGATAGCAATAAATTAAGAAAAAATTCAGCCAGATAGACTTTAAATGCTGACACATTTGGAGCAATGCAGTTATCTCTGAGTTATCTCTGAGTTAATGTATTGCTTAGAGGCAACTATCAAAGTAATGATTTTATTATAGATAAAGACTATTTTTGGAATTAACCACCAAGAGATTTTTCCCCCATAAAAACAGCCCATGTTACTTTAACCTACTATTTCTTTTTTTTTCTTTCTCACTATTGCTATTATTACCTTATAATGGTTGTATCCATCTTCCATGGCACCTCAAGCTCTGGGGCCTAGATATTTCCATCAGCAAAATAAGGTAGTGAGGGAAAAATCTTGAACAATTGATGCCTAAAGCAATGGTGTAATGTTTTATCCCTTAACCCGAAGCCACTTAGCATTTTCTCTGACTCTTACCTACTTTCGACCTCACAGGTACATGGCTATGCATGTCAATGAAGTCATTTACTATAAACATACTGCTAAATCTTCTGGGTAGAAAATATGCAAAATATGTATGCCCACATGCAGCTTAGACACAGAGAAGTTGAAAAAATATATCAATTACACCACTACAGACTGTGACAGACATTCTGTTGTAGAAGATGGCCAACTGGTTGAGATGCTGAGAAAGAGCTTGCTCAGATGTCAAACCTAGAAATCTGACTCTCAGGCAGGTCCTTATATGTAATCTGGCCTCTCAACAGTTTCAAACCCATATCTTCCTCTCAAAAACTGGATTACACTTGTGGCATGTAATTTCAAAAGCCTGGATATTCTACCAATATTTTCATGTTAACTATCATAAATAAAATTTTAAGGATTGTTGAGAAACTGCTATGACAAGAAATAATGCAATGCTCTGAAGTTGGAGGTAGATTTCCTTCAACTAAGAGACCTCTGAGGAAAAAAGGGTATAGAAATAAGGAAATGAGCATTTTGGTAACAATCACATCACACATTCTACATGTACAGAAGCAATGCCTTTCAGAAGGGAGGAAAGGACAGAAAGCACTCAAGTGTGATTCCTGACATTTTCATATTAATATTGTGCTCATTTACAACAATTCACCTTTTTATTATTACATTTATGATGTTATCTATGCAAACATCTGACATGTGAAATATAGTTTTGAACTATCAGCAGCACAAAGCCCTGTATTATGATACATAAAATGCCCTGGTTAGCTATGTTGTCAACTTGATACAAGTTAGAGTTGTCTGAGCAGAGAGAAACACAGGTGCAAAACTGCCTACAATCCACAATCCCAGAGAAGATAGGAATCAAGGAGGACCCTAAGAGAGACATACGTGGACCCCTTGAGAAGGGGAAAGGTATAAGATCTCTTGAGTAAATTGGAAGCATGAGGGGAGAGGGAGGGAGGGAGTAAGGAGAAGGAGGAGAGGAGAAGGGGAGGGGGGAGGAGAACATGAGGTATTAGGAAGGTCGAGTTAGGGGAAGAACAGAGAAGGAGAGCAAGAAAAGAGATGCCTTGTTAGGGGGAGCCATTATGGGCTTAATGAAAAATCTGGAACTTGGACAATCTCCAGGGATCCATAGGATGACCCCAACTAAGAATCTAAGCAATAGTGGAGAGGCTATCATAAATGCCCTTCCCTTTAATGAGATTGATGACTACCTTTAATGCCATCCTAGAGCCTTCATCCAGTAGCTGATGGAAACAGAAGCAGAGACCCACAGCTAAGCCCTAAGCTGAATTCCTGAAGTCCAGTTGTAGAAAGGGAGGAATGATGAGCAAAGGGATCAAGATCATGCTGGGGAAACCCACAGAAACAGCTGACCTGAGTGGGAGCTCACAAACCCCAGTCTGACAGCTGAGGAACAAGCATAAGACTGAGCCAGGCCCCCTGTATGTGAGTGTCAGTCGGGGGGCTTGGGCAGTCTACGGGACCTCTGGCAATGGAATCAGTATTTACCTCTAGTGCATGAATGGGCTTTGGGAGCCCATTACCTCTGGAGGGATACTCTCTCAGCCTAGTTCACAGGGGAGGGCTTAGCTCCTGCCCCAAATGATGTAACAGACTTTGATGATCCCCCATGGGAGGCCTCACCCTCCCTGAGGAGTGGATGCAGGTGGGATGGGGGGTTGGTGGGGGTAATGGGAGGAGGGAGAAGGAACTGGGATTAGTATGTAAAATAGGATTGTTTTTAACTTAAATTAATTAATTAATTAAAAAATTGTTGGCAAACAAGCCTGTGGGATATTTTCTCAATTAGTGATTGATGTGGAAGGGCCGGCCAAGTTTACTGTGGCTCACTCACTTTGTGTCCATAGGCATCCCAGAAGCACCACCCTGAGTGTATAAGAATACAGACTGAGCAAGGCATAGAGAACAAGCCAGAAAGACATGTTCCTCTGTGGCCTCTGCTTCAGTTTCTGTCTCCTGCTTCCTGCCTTGGGTTCCTGCCCTAACTTCTTTGATGATGGAAGGACTGTAATGTAGGAGTATAAGTGAAGTCAACCCTTTCCTCCCTAAGGTGCTTTTGGTCACTGTGTTTTATTACAACCAAAACCCTAACCAAGACATAAAAACAAATGGTAGAAATATCTGGAACTATCTTCTCTAACCCACCCCCTCCCTCTCATGAAAGACCCCTCTGATTTCATAGGGTCCATCTGAATAAACCAGGTCATCCCCAAGTAATTGCTCCCTCAAAGCACCTTTGCTATGTAAGGTACCACTAGGTCCTTACACTTAGGTTTTAGGTACAAAGATGTGTGTCACCATGATAAAACACTTGACAGATATAAAATATGAGAGGAGAAGTTTATTTTGACTCTTGGATTCAAAAGATCTCTGGCATAGCAGGGAAGGTAGTATCTGTGACTCCAAAGTATCAAACAGAGAAAGCAGAAAATATGAGCCATATGAAACCTTCAAAGGCCTAGCTAGACCTTTTAGTTGACTTCTGTCACCCAGCCCCCGCCTCCTAAAATTTCCACAGCTCTCCACAAATACTGCCAGCAACAGGAAGACATGTGCTCAGATACAAGCCCTGGGGGAACATCTCATATTCAAACAATAATAGTGGGGGTGTTTTTTCTCTCTCATAACAAGTTCCTTAACCTCTTTGTCTTGCTTCTTCATGCATGAAATGAGAGTAACTGTATATTCTCCACAGGTTTGTTGTATGAGTGTTTATCCACATAGTAACAAGTAATCAATGAACACTTATTGCTGCTAACGCTAACCTATTATTTATTATTAGAATATTGAGCAGGAAAAGAGGTGCTCAAAATAATTAAATACTTGAGTTGATTTCTGATTCTTTAAAGCGCAATGAATTTCTGAAGAACACGCACACATTCACATATACACACAGGTGCACATACATATATGTGTACATACCACACATGCACATATACACACAAGAATACACATGCATGCCCCCACACACAAGTAAAAACACAAAGCATACACATACTCATGCACACACACAGAGGCACACACACACACAGAGGCATACACACACACACACACACACACACACACACACACACACACACACACACACAGTGCTCTTCAGTATCAATGTCCTTGACAGGTTATGCAGAGAGGATGATTTGAGGCAGCTCTGGATTCTATGGCTCTTTGTTAGCTCCTGCCTGAGCTGACAAACTATAGCAGTTGTTGGTGACCTGAATCCTCCTCAGTGAATACCACCATCGGAAATCCGCTTATTTAAAGCAAGAATTGAGGAAAGAGGAGACTCAGAAAGACTGTAGGCCTGGACCAATTCTCCTTGTGACTCAGTACAGAGTCTGCTTTACTTATATGATGCCGAAATGTAATCTTCCATGGAGGGAAAGCTTTCCAATAGAAAATATACAAATGTCTTTCAGGGAGCTGTGTTGGAAGGAAGTTCCTGAAATGGGCATTCTGCCCTCCTTCTGAACATCAGCACATATTTATGGAGAGTTCTGTGAGCACAGAGGCAGATGAAGTATTGCATGAAAACAAAGCACATTCTTTCATATTTCTCAAAGAGCTTACCATCTACAGGAAGACACACATCCCTGAAACACGATTATTCATGCCTTTATTCAGAGCTTTGCTTCTGGATCAGGGCAGTGTCCCCAGAGCTGTCTAAAATGCACAAGACAGTCGATCTGCAGTAGCCTCTGAGAAGGATGTCAGCTGAGCTGCAGAAATGCTGCACTTCCTTGAGCAGCAGACAGTGTCTCTAGCTATACATACTTCACAAGAAAACCCACTTAACAATTTGAGATATTCTCCTGCACCTGACTGTTCCTACTCCACCCCTGCATCCAGTCCTGCTCCAAAAGTTTGAGCATTCTCAAATTTTAAAAGGCTGTCACTTTTCAAAGCAATATTTTCCCTGCCCGAAGTAGGTTACCAACAAAATCATCCAAGAGGGTGACTTCTTAAATTGAGCTCAGTGGTCCAGCCCTATTAAAACAAACTAAGCAGGCAAGATGGCTCAGTAGACAATGGTTCTTGCTCTGCAAACTCAGATGGCCCACATTTAATCTCTAGGCCCCACAGGTAAAAAGAAAAGAACTGATTCCTGCAAGTTAACCTTTGCCCATGAGCATGCCACAGCATGCCCAAGCATACAGAGAAGCAAGCTAAGTACATACTTATTTTTTTAAACAAACAAACCTAGGAAATTTATTTCTTGGGGACTCCATGAACATGCAACATCTTGAGCTCTACCAGGCTTTCACTGGATTAGAAAGTGTGGACTCCTAACTTGAGACCTGGGGATACAGGTTCCCCTATGAGGCTGACTTAGATCGCAACAGCAAGATTTGACTGGAAGAACATGTAGGTTACAGAGGACTATTTTCTGAAATCAAATATCCTCATTGCCTATTGAATTGTACTGGGGAAAATGAATAAGCTTTATTTATTTATACTGCCATTGGTTCTTGTAGAAAGTTGCAGAGGTATGAGAGATTTTTCCCTGAAAGATACTTCTGGACAAATTGATTCTGCAAGTTACACTATGAATCATAGCATTATTGATGAGGACAGATGACTAAAAACTTAAAAGAGAAAGATCGGAGTAGAAAATGCGTGAACTGGAAAATCATTCCTCCAATAAGAGAAAATTAATTTTATTTAAAGGTCATGAAAGGATTCTTCTTGAAAAACATAATTAAGTCCTCTGTTCATTTGGGGAGAATTACCATCCAAAATATAAATTGAATAAGAATTTTTCTTTAGGTGCTGGAGAAATGGCTCAGCAGTTCAGAATTCTTGCAGAAGGCCTTCTTTTGAATCACTGAACCCATATCAGGCTTCTCACAGCTAAGTACAGGTCTAGGGCAATCTGACACCTCCCTGTGGCCAACAGGGGCACCTGCACTCAGCTATGCATATACTCAAATACACATGCATGCATATATGCACACACACACACACACACACACACACACACACACACACACACACACACACACTAAAAGAGTTTTATCCTTAAAAATCAAAGGATAAAATTAATATAGACCTTCCATGAGCTAGAGAAAGGGGTATAGGCCAAACTCGTATTGGTTAAAAGTGAAGTCATCATTTAACAGCAATCATACTGTTTCTTTATTTGAGAATCATTACCCATGAATTACTGAACTGAGAAATAAATCTAATGGAGTCACTGTTAAACTATTATATAGTGAGCTATTCAAGCAGCAGGGTGATGGATAGGCACTTGAGACCAGCATTACTGAATCAGGTTGGAGACCAGGCACTCAAGAAATCAACAGGAAATGGGTTATACTATTTTTGCATAGAAGCCTAAAAGAACCCAGGATGATTTAAGGGACTCCTACTTTTAAAACAACTCAAATGAATACTGTAAAACGGAAGGAGGAATACAAGAAAGCTCTACACAGAACCACAAAGAACAGCTACTCTCCTGCCATGGCTCTAAATAGATGGAGGTAAAGTCAGCGATAGGCTGAGTTGCCGAGGGGCTATCCACGACTTCTGCATGCAAATATCAATCTAAACTAACTTTCCGGGTAGATGAAACCCTTAGCATCTGCTCTGGCAAGAGCATTTCATCGTGTTGTGGGAAGAGAGAAGTTTTATTTAAGTCTCAGTTTTTATTGGTGACTTCTGTGATGTGGCCAAAGTCACCTAAATACTTGGTTTCCTTACATGGAAGATGAAGAGATTAAATATCATGTTTCATATTACCAATGTGCTGTGGAGAACAAATGGAAGTACCACAGAGTCCCAACATTGATGACAGTAGTACCATTTTGATAAGAATATCCACATTTAGTCACCTTGAAGATGTCTCTTTCCTTTAATCTGTTACATTTTGGATGTAATGTTTTGTGCTTTTATATATTAATTTATTATTTAATTTATATCAAAATATTTTAACTAAATTTCTTTACTTCACATCCTGACCACAATTTTCCCCCTTCCCATTCTCCCAGTTCCTTCACCCATCTCCCCTCTACCTACCCCACCCACCTCTCCTCTGCTCCTATTCAGAAAGGGTCAGGCTTTCGATGGGTATCAACAAAGCATGGCATAAGCTGTGGTGGGACTAAGCATCTCCCTAATATTAAGGCTGAGTGAGGCAACCCAGTATGAGGAATAGGTTTCCAAAAAACATCCACAAATACAACTATCACATCTATGTAGAGGGCCAAGGTTGGTACCATGCAGACTCCTTGGTTGTCAGTTCAGTCTCTGTGAGTTCCTATGAGCCTAGGTTAGTTGCTCTAATATCAAAATGCTTTTAAAAATTTATTTTTAATTATGTGTTAGGTTTGCACACATGTGTGTGCAGCATCCTCGAAGGGCAGAGAGGGCATCAGATCCCCTGGAACTGGAATTACAGGCAACTTTGTGCCTCCTGATATGGGTTCAGGCAAGGAACTTGGGCCTTCTGAAAAGTGCAGTACATGCTCTAACCACTAAGTCATCTCTCTAGTACCTATATAAAAATGGTTTCTGTGTATCTATCTATCAATTGTTATTACACATGAACTATGCCACATGCCACCCTGGAAGCCAATATTTCAGCAATGGGTCACACCCTGTATTCAAAAGTCCGCCAGTCCTAAGGAACTATTTACTGAGCCCCAGAAGAACTTTCAAATCATAAAGATAGAGGAAAGAAAAGAGTGGAGTTACAGAAAAGACTGGAGTAGATGTATTTAAATTAGATTGACAACTAGGTATATTTCTGCTGTTGTGATATTTAAGCTGACTAGGTGAACACATACATAAATGGAGGTTGGGAAAGGAAATGAAAGATAGTGAATGAGTGATGCTGGGAAGATAGAAAAGGCTGAAGGGATGACACTGAAGAAGAGAATTGAAGTAGCCCACAGGAAGTGCCATTTCTACCAAGTCACAATGACCAAGGGAAGACCTACTTCTGGGTTTCTTTATTTTGTTTTTCTTCTTACTTCTAGGAATGAACCACTGAACCTCAGGTGTGGCTATCACTTCTCAATCAGTGTCACTGTGGTCTTCCAATTCAAAGTCCCTCTAACAAGCAGGACTTGAACTCCAAGGGCAGCCTCCCCATTACTACATGGATGATACAAATCTCTAGAACTGCATCCTCTGTAATTCCTGCTTTCTCCTGGGTACTTCACTGGGCACACAGTCTTCAAGAACCAGCCAAGGAACGGGATGCAAAAGCTGGAGCTCTCTATTGATAACCATCTTTTGAATATTCCCTTCTCAATTTCTAGCCTCTCTTGGGACCTGGAACTCTGACCTCTGTCTCCTAAGTCTGGAATGACAGGGAAACTTTCCCCTTTTCCTTAGAAAATGCCAGTTGAGTATGACTCTCCTGGAATGTGCTTTTTGCCTTTATAGAATCAAATGTATTCAAGTTTCTACCTACTTTGAAATAAATTTCAGAGCTCTGAGGCAGTTTATGAAAAATATCTACCCACTATGTTACTTGTTATGGGTAGCAAGTTTACCCATTCAATGCTATTCTGACTCAACATACTAAAATGGAAAGTCATTTATCTTTTTTTTAGACATTTGTAGATACTCTAATCCATTCATTTATCTAAGGTGGCCAAGTGAGCATATTTTCAGTACTACCATTTCTTTATGTTATTTCCTAGATAAAAGAAAAAAATACTCTTTCCTGTTGTAGTTGATTAACTCATATTATAGACTATTATAGAGATTATGAAAGAAATGTAGCTTTCACTTTTTTCATTGGTTTTCAAAATAAGAAATTGGAACCTTAATATCTCTCCTATGTGACTAATGGGGCTGTTAAAAGTTACAATCATGGGACCAGTGAGAAAGCTTATTGGGAAAAGGGCTTGCTGCTAAGTCTGGTGATCTGAATTAAATCAATGGGACCAACATGAAGGAAGGAGAGAATTACATCCCACAAGTTGTCCTCTGCACTCATGAGTGCGCACGCACGCGCGCGCGCGCGCGCGCGCGCGCGCACACACACACACACACACACACACACACACACACACACACACACACAATGTTTATATTATAAAACATGGCTACAAAGATACTTCAGCAGTTAAAATTCTTTGTGCTCTTGCTGAAGCTCCACATTTGGTTCCCAGCACCCATACCTAGGAGCTAACAAGCATCTGCAACTCCAGCTGTAAGGGATACAACACCCTCTTCTGGCCTCCATGAGTGCTGCTCTCACACATAATTTTCAAAACTAAAATGAAATTTAAAAAATTAAATATCATCATGAACCCCTTCATTTAAATATACTTGATGTGTTTTAAAGTTATATAAGTAGTTTTTATTGATAATAATGTTTCTGTTGTGGGATGGTATGAGTCTTCTCAATTACTTCTGAATTCTTCAGACACAGTTCTGATGGATTTTCATAGCTTTCATTTTTCACTTTATACTATTATAATGCTAATGTGTGTGACAGTATTAACAGAGTACTACTTAGCAAGTAAAAATGTCAGGTATATCCAAAAGCTTTACAAGAAGGAGAGAATTCATCTGCTGAATTTTGTGCTAACTAGAAGCTATGTTCCTTTTAAACTTTGACACAATAAAGGATCCTTCAGCTATGTCCTACAGGAGTAACAGTCAGATGGGAACTGTATCTAACTTAGCTGGCCAAACTTCCAGCAGTTATTATGAGAAGCTTGCTCAACAATATGTATTTAACTCTATCATAACTCTCCATTTTCATAAATGAACTGCTTTTAATTTTTTGTCCTGACTAGACACATGGTGGAAGACATCAGAATGCCTAACACAGAAAGACCCATACTAGGCCCAGTTCAGTTCTCTTTGCCTGAGATTCAGGATGTAGCTCTCAGCTACTACTCCAACACCATTAATGATGCAGTACTCCCATGCTGCCATGATAACAAACTCTCTGAAACCAGAAGCAAGCCTGCAATTAAATTCTTTCTTTTATGAGAATTGCCTTGGTCATGGTATCTCTTCATAGCAGTAGAACACTGACTAAGACAAACATTATCTTTACCTTGGTAAATATCTGCATTTTTAGGAGTATTTCTTATACTATCTATGTTTTCTAAGCTGAAATCCACTGATGACATTGTTATACTCTGGATCTTAAATGTTCTCTGAAGGTCTATGTAGTGGAGGCTTGCCTCTTACTCTTAGGAAATGGTGAAAACATTAAAAAAAACAGTCTAATAGTTTTCTAGGCTTTCTGCATTCCTCAGAAGGCACTGTGGAACCTCCTTCTCTTTCATTTCTCTCTCTTATTTGTATCCCAAATATGAGATGAAGAGCTTTACCACATGTCATTGCAACAAAGCTCTGCTTACCCCAAGCCCCAAATCAACAAGCCAATAGATCTTGAGCCAAACTTCAAATACAGCCAGAGCAAACTTATCCTCTTCTTGAGTTGATGATCCCTAGTGTCTATTGCGAATCAGAAAGCTAGCTCATAGTGCATAATTCCAGTCTTCAAGTTCCGGCATTGCTAAATGCACATTTCTACGTTTTTAAAGTTAGCATGAGCTTTGTGATGATTGACTTATGTTCCCTTCAATGAATAAAGGCCATAATTTTCTCTTACATAGTCAATATTTAAGCAATTATACGCCATAGTTCCACACTTTTCTGTGTTTGTTCTCATCAAGTCTTCTCACTCGCTTCTCCCTGTGCTCTATTCCTGACTGTCAGGGGTTGAACATGCTGTCGGGATGATGGGGGAAGCCTTTCCGAGGCTCACCAAAATGCCCCCATTCACTCTCCCATCTATCCAGAAGACTGATGACAGAAAGGACACTGTTGTGCACGACGACAATGAGAGCACATGTGGAGAAGAAAGACTATTTTGTGACAGTTGAAAACATCCCTTAATCTAAAAGTGGGGTATCAGGAGAGAAACTATTACTTGCTGAGGAAAGAGAACAAGTAAGGTAATTATCTAGGTAGAAGAACGAGGGCAGAGTATGGAGCAATTGCTATAGGCATCATGCAAAACCCCTACGGCTAGAAAAATTGTGAAATAGTGGCATGTCACAGCAACTGAAATTAATTCAGTAAGGCTAAATAGTTAGATACTCTTATTCTGTAGCAATGCAAAAAAAAGAAAAGACCATGGGCTACAAAGTAAGGATGCTTGCTCAAGATTACAGACAAGGAATTTAAAGTCTAAGGGCAATTGGTCAAGCAATTTATTCACAATTATGAACATTACCTCCTGTGGTTTAATCTCCATTCCCTAAGAGTGTGTCAGATACATCCACTGTCACCCAGTTATTTTCCCACCCCTGCCTGTGTCTGCATCCTTGTGCTTGTCTTTGGAACATCATCAAAGACATTATTCTCTTTTCCTTCCTGTCTTCCTTCACCCATGTCCTTCTATCCATCTCTTCTCTGGATCTATAAATGTGTTCATCACTGCAGGGACCAACATATCTAAAATTTATACTTTCCCTTTGATGCCATAAAATTTAGCTTCTGCTAGACTCATTTCTCAGGAGACAACTTCATGTTTGCTGACATTAAAGTAGAGCAGGCTCTGAGATACAAATTTCTACACACCTGGCATCTCTTCACAATCAGTTGTTGCTCTAACTTGTTGGGGCAGAGAGCAATAAAATTACAGGTGAGTCTCACAATAGTCATTTTCCCTGAAATGATCATAGAACAGCTTGAGTCTATAACTTTAGCCAGCACATGTATTACACAATATGGGAAGAAGCTGACATTAAAAATGTAAAAAATAGGGCTCACTGGGTAAAGGTGCTTGCTGCCAATCCTGACAACCTGAGTTTGAACCTTGGGACCTATGTAGAAGAAAGAACTAACTCTTGAAAGTTGTCTTCTAATCTCCACATGTGCAGCATAGTGTGTGTGTGTGTGTGTGTGTGTATGTGTGTGTGTGTGTGTGTGTCTGTGAGTGTGTCTGTGTGTGTGTGTGCATGCACAGACACACACATTATGATAAAATATTAACTATATGAATAAATAAATATATTAAATGTGTGAAGGGTCTGCTCTAATTTTAGAGAAGCATTCCCATTTTTCAATATTCAAGCAGTTGCTGAAACTTAGCACTTCATTATTTTATTAGCAATGACACAGGTAGAACACTTATGATTTACTAAGATGTAAATTTATGTATGTTTCAGTTCTATATTGTCAACCTAAAGGATTGGAGTGGCTCCATATTTCATAGGCACTTGAACTCAATGAGTCAACAATAGGATTAATTATTCCTTTGTTCTCTTCTACAGCTTATTCATTCTCCAGTGCCCTGTCCCAGTAAATAATACCACCTTCCAGTTTTCCAGATTCAATGACTCAGTGTCCAGTTACACTGTGACCAAGCTCTGATCCTTCAGTGTCCTCAGTAGACTCATGAATCTGACCTTCTCCCCATTTGTGGATTACTGCTCCAGTGTGGTATACCAGTTGTCTTGCACAGATGGCATCAAAAGCCTCTAAATTCTGATTCTATGTACATATTTAAACTTATAAACTTCATTTCAGTCTGACTCAGCAAACTCATCCTCTAGGCAAATTAATGATGCCTCCCATAAGGGGCTGGCACTTCCCACATCAACTGACTTAATTAAAACAGTCTCCTCTCAGACATTCCCACAGCCCAACACAATATAGGCAACCTATTCATTGAGACTCTCACCCAAAGTGATTCTAGGTTGTATAAGTTGACAATTACAGGTAATAATTCCATGACACATCAGTTCTCTTTCCTGTATTTGCCTGAATGAAATTCTTTCTTCTATCTAGAATCTCCTCCAAGCTTACTGCATAAAAATACATCTTAATCTCAAAACATAGTGTTGTCAACCTCTTTTATTAACCTCAATATTTGTCCCTCATATTTGTAAGCTGTAGAATTTCACAAGCTACAGTGCTTTGTTTTGATGAGTACAATGTGTTTCGACATTGCACTGCCTATCTTACTTAATGAAATACATTCTATCTTAGGATTTCTCCTAAGATTTTTAATATATATATATATATATATATATATATATATATATATATTAAAGTTTTCTCCTAGAAAAAATGTCAGTATGTACTTATTCATGAATAGACACATGATCCAAATAGGTGGAAAGAGTACTAACTTTGGAAAGTGATGTCATTCATTTTAGATCTTGGTCCAACATGTGTTGTCTGATCTTGAATAAAGTTCCTAACTTGTCTGTGGTCCACTTTCTTCCATGCCAGATGTAAGGCACTTTGATGTATAGTGATCCTGAATGAATAGCACAGACAGAGCCTATCCATGAACAATGTTATGTGGGCACATTTGGGAAGAAGCAATCAGAAGAGGCTTGCTTCACTCACTGGGCATGTTTGGGCATCCATGGCTGTTACCTGGGAGAGAGACTTTGCCCTCATCCCAAACACTATTGTTTCATATTTACAAATGTTGTAGGAGAATGTCCTCCTATTTCTAAGAAAATTCAGCCTGATCTTGTCTACATCACTCAAAAGGGTGGCAAATAAAATCAAAGAGCTGGGTGCGTATGCTGAAAATATCCAGGCCCTTCCATTCATGACTGGAGAAAGGCAATGGTTCCAACTATTTCTATGCCCAGTGACTGAAAGCAAGTCTATGGCTCATTAGGTAGAAAATTCTGCTTGTCTCCTTCTATTCCTTCATAAAATGGTGATATCTGTGTGCCTCCTCCTCTGTGCTGTTCAAACTAAATGAGAAAATACCAACAAATAATGCTCTTTTGCTCATAACTGTTCAATATTTGTTTGCATTGTGGTATCATGTGTAATCAATTAATACTCATGCAATGATGATGACATAAATTGTTTGAGAGTGTGAATGTGATCATTATTCAATTGAACGATTAAAGTTAATATGATCCAGCCCATTCCTCAAAATCACTTATATTTAAGCCAATTTTAAGTTGGTTTCTGGCTCTCTATGAGACTATCTTTCCATTAAACATTTTACTTTGTATCTTGTAATAATTTAAAACTATGCATCCATCATTTTACACTGGCTCCAATCATACCATTTTTACTCTGTGTATTTGAGCTTGAAATCTACTACTACTTAAATCATGAATCAGTGAGAAGAGGACACACATTGGTAGGTGGTGAATGTGCTTATCCTCAAAGTAGCAAGTGCAATCACAACAAAATGGGTGTTCAAGGAGTTACTGGCCTAGGGAAGTAGAGAGACACTTAGGTTATCCTGAGTCATGGGGTATCAGAGAAAACTAAAAGAAACCTTATGCTCAGCAGGCCTACCCTATGGGTATTATAAGCAATACTTAGGCATTATAAGCAATACTTAGGCATCAGCAAAACAGCATTGAATTTACAGTCAAAATTCAAAAGGTATCAAGTATTCTCCAAGACTCGGTTTACCCTGGGAAATATAACAATTAAATTAGGATGTCTCTAAAAATTGATCCATGTCACAATGTATCCACAATCAAAGTCAGCTCTGATTTTGATGTGGTAAATATTTTTGCAAAATGAACACTCCATGGAGAATATAATTATCAACATGAAGCAATCTGATATTTGTTCCCTTGTTTATTCATCATGTATGCATAAGTTTGACTAACTTATAGCTTCTAAAGACATAGGCTAGGGATATGCACCTATGGTAGAGCACTTGTCTAGTGCATATCACGTGCTAGAGTCAATCCTAGAACTACAATGATAATAATAATAATAATAATATAATAATAATAATAATAATAATGTTATAAATAACATGTTTGTCCAAGTTCTAGCTTCTAGAATTTGATTAGCATAGGCTGTTTTTCAAAGGGTGATTTTTTTCCAGGTCTGAAAAATTATGAAATGAGAAACAACATACCCAGAGCAGCTAATCTGGACTGTAGAAGCCAAGAAAGCCAGCAGTCCAGCTGGGCAGATGGTGAGGAGAAAGCTGCCCTAAAACTCAGCTCTGTGATCCAGCAACAGCAGGAAGCAAGAGTGTGAGACCTGGGCTCTAGAAGACTTGGCTGCAAACCCAGGTTTGCTACTTCTTGTCTGTGTAGTCTGAGCAAGTCAACCATTCCAAGCCTTAGTTCTCTTTTGTGAAGTGGGAAAAATGGAAGCATTATCTTGTCAAAGTTACCTGGGTCTCTTTGAGATGTCATAAGCATCTTTGTACAGTATCTGTAAGAAACAGTCAATGAACTGAGTAACTCACTTCAGATTCCCAGCACCCCACATGAAAAGCCAGCCACAGTGGCACATGCCTATAGTCCTAAGACTGGGAAGGCAAACATGGAAGGATCCCTAAGACAGTCTAGTTGAATCAGTGAACTCCAGATTCAGTGAACGACTAGTCTCAAAAAAAGAGTGAGAGAGGAAGACCCCTGATAACAACCACTGGACTCCACAAATATGGACCCTTGCACCCACATACGCATAAGCATGCACAAAAATACATACACATGCACCACATACACACAAAGAAATTCCCTAGTAACATATAGTAATCACTCAGGAAAGTTCTGCTTTTAGAATTAGAAATATTAATGCTATTAATATTGATATTGGTGCTGTTGCTAATTGAATTACTCTTCCATCAAACATTATTATAATTGTTCTAGAAGCCTGAAGGAAAATATGTGGATTGATGATGGCATTGGGTACTAGGAACATCATTAAAATATATGAGGAGCTATAGGAATCTATACAGTATGAGCTCCTGGCCCAACACAGTTTTTAAAACTTCTTCAGTGGTCTGGAGAGATGGTCTATCAATTAAGAGTACTAACTGTTCTTCCAGAAAAAACAAGTTTGGTTCCCAGAACCCACATTTGTCAGTTCACAATTCCCTGTAACTAATTCAAGCTCTGGGGGCTCTGATGTCCTCTTCTGACCCCCATGGGCACCTGCACATATGTACATATACCCAGACATAGGCACACAATTAAAATAATTATAAAATGTCTGTAAAGACTTCATCAAGTCATCTGCCTTCTCTATGACATTTGTTTTTCTTTCCTGTTAGTAAAAGGAAGCCAAACCTAGCCAGGATAGTATCCTAAAGTGATAGAAGACATACGAAATAACAAACCTTCAGTGGCTAAAAAACAAGCAAATGAATTTTTGTTTGATGGATAATGATGTCATTAAGTTGAACAGTTCTGAGTTTTCATTCTGGAGTTCCCCAAGTGTTAACTGTAAGATATTGGGACAATACCTGAGTCTCCCAAAATCTCAGCTCATTTGTCTGATTACTGTAGACTATGTTAACCAACTCACTGCTCCATAATAGCAAGCTCCTACAAGGGCGGTGTGGCTTGAGGTGGACTATCAATAACTCTTAGGTCCCTTCCCCATAAGAACATGTAATAAAATGCCTCATTAGAGGGAGATGGTGAAATCTGTGGTTTCTTCCTTTTTTATGTGAAGATATTTCAAACACATTTTATATTCTGGCAGAGGTCTTGGCTGTCTCTTTTAATTTATGCTGAGGACATGGCATATTTAAAAATGAATTCCTTGGTGTATTAATATAGAGAGAAAATACTCAAACTTTCATAACAGCTGGTCAACTAGATGGACTGTTCTCTTTTCTTAAAAGTGGGGTGTGAATATGAAGCTTTAAGTGTAACCCACTGGGGGAGATACAGTGTTTTAATACTAATGTAATAAGTTTTGTAAGAAAGGGGTACACATACATACACACACACACACACACACACACAGATGCTTTTGCAAAGCCATAAGCTGCTTTTTGTAATGCCTATAAGAAGCACTCAAGGGGCTGGAAGGTAGGTCAGTTGACATCTTCAGCCCCCACAGTAAAAGCCAGGCCCAGTGGTACAGCCTTGTAATACCAGCACTGGGGGTGGGGTGGGGAACAAAGATGGGCATATCTCTGGATCTCACTGGTCAGCCGGCAGCTGAATCAATAAGCTCTAGATCAGTGAGAGACCCTGCCTCAAACATAAGGTAAAGAACAACCACACACACACACAAGCACACAATGGGGAAAGAGAAAGCACACTCACACTTCATCTCTGAATTAAAATGCTAAAGTTGAATGTTCCTGTAAATATTAGCACGTGTGGTCACAAGAATGACTTTCACTAAAATCATCCCTGTCTGCTGTCTCTATACCTACAAATTTGCTTTATTTCAACAGGCAGTGTGGCTTTTTCAAGCATCTCCTTTGATATCTGTTTCACTGTACTGTGTAAACAAAACACTTACGGTATGCACATCCGAACACCTCAATTCGCATTCCAATTCTGCCCTTGGGGTTCCATTCTAGAGGAATGAAGCGCAGAAACCTGGCTTTGATTGAAGGCTGGAGTCTATAGTACACAACGCTGTCTGCGTTCGCATTTCCAGCAAAACCCTGGAAGAAAAGGGAAAGAAGGAACTCAGGGTATCCGGAGATGTTGGTGTCACCTATAATGACTGTCTGCGTGCACACCCAGCCTTTACCTTTTTTCCTGTGAAAAATGCCACTTTAAGGAAATCAGATGAACAGTTTCGTCTTTCCATCCACAGAGGTGACTGTTACCTACTCTTTTTTTTTATTAAGAGAAGTTTTAAATCACATCACACCCATTAAATCAGCTCTCAACTACGATACCCTCAATAAAAATTGCTTCTGCAAAACGCAGATTAAATGTAAAAGTGTGCGTGCCTGCGGCTGCCAGCACAGCAAACAGCATGGAAAAGCCGAGAAAATAATCTCTCGGTATTGAAAAACTATTACCTGATTCAGCAAAGAAATTGCCCACCTGCTTCAGCTATTGCACTTTCTCAGCTCCCTCATTAGCATAAACAAAAGCCTCCCCCAACTAGGAACCATGCTCTCTATAAGGGCTGCTAAGCTTCATCAGCACACTGCTGCAAACATGTCCAGAGCTGTAAAGGGAAACTGGAAGCAATGAGAATTTGGAAAGACCTGTGATTAGACTTACAGACTCTGGCCATGGAAAACTAGAGAGACCTTTGGAATGATGCTAAGCCAGCACAGTCAAATTGCAGATGAGGAAATTAAAGGTCAGAAAGGTGGGGGGAAAATCTCTGGCGTCTGCAAAACCATTACACTGAGTGAGCCCATGCTGGTTCCTTCCACAGTATTAGGGCACATTCGCTGATGTAAAGCTTGCCTGCAAACAGACACGGGGACTCAATATCTTAGCTAGTTTTAAAAACATTTTTAAAGATTTATCTTTTTATTTTATTTATCTTTTTATTTTATGCCTGTATGTATGCAAACCATGTATGTGCCTAGTGCCTGGGAAGGGCCGAAGAGGGCACCAGATCCTCTGAAACTGGAATTACCATTGTGAGACTTCATTTGGACGCTGGAAACCATAGATGGGAAGTCTGCAAGAGTAGCCAGTGCTCTTAACTTCTGAGTAACATCTCCATCCCTGAGCCACTTTTATCTTCCCTAGCATGGACTTCCCCTATAAAGAAATCAGCATGAAACAGAAGCTGTTCCCATCATTTATATTTCATCTTTATTTCTTCTCCACCTTTCTCCTCCAACTCTTCTTACCTTTCTCCCTCCTTCTCCTCCTCCTACTTTTTTTCCCATACCATCACAATTGGTTTATGTAAGAAAGACATACGAATGATGCTATTTAGATGCCGGCTCATGGTGACAGGTTTTCCTAATGTTAACCAATAAGAAACCAGCTAAGAATGTAAAGATGAAGGCAGATGGCTCCATTATTACTACTCGGTACTAGTATTTACCAAAATAAGTTCTAATACATTATAAAGAAGGAATTGCATGTTTAAAAATCAACTTAATGTGATTCCCTTAGCAATCAGTTCACTTCCTTCTGTTTAATCAGTATTCCACTCACCCAGTTTTCAGGTGCCATGCCATGAGCATTTCCACAGATGTACAGATTAGCTACCTGCAAATTAAATCTGAAATCTGGGCCCCTGTGACCTTTAATCCTCATCACCTACTAGACTGTCTTTGGAACCAGGTACAAAAAAAAAAAAACTTTGGATTGCTTTTATGAGAGGGTTTCCAAAAAGAAAGACTGACCTTGAATGTGTGTGATTCTTCCACTGAGCTGGGATCAATGACTGAGTAACAGTGGGAAATGGGGAAAGCAAGCTAAGCATTTGTCACTTTCTGCTTCCTGACCAAGGCTCTAGCTGCCATGGATTCTCTTCCATGATGGACTTACTCTCAAACCATAAAACCAAAAGTAAGTAAACTCTTCCCCTCATTTACTTCTTGATGGTTATTTGGCCACAACAATAAGAAAAGTAGCCAATACAGCATGTCTTACCATCCCTACCAGTTCCACAAAGAGTGCTCTCATCAGACTCATCAAAGCCTGTTGTTGGACCTTCCATTCATCCTTCCTCTATTTACACCATTACACTCAATGCTTTACCCAGCAAACAGCCAGTAAGATTTGGACAGAATTACAGTCCCTTCTCCCCCTGCTTTCTTTGCCTCTCAGACAAAGCACAAACTCCTTATCAAGTGTGACAACCACAGCTGGGGTGTAGCATGCAATCTCCTTGAAAAGGCCAGATTCAGTCCTGGTTAAGGGCCTTGCATAGCAGGCCACTGTGTACAACCACATCCCCTTGTCTTGTCAAGTCTTGTCTATCTATATGGCCTCCAGCTGAGACAGCATTCTTCTCCATCACAGCTTCTCAGGGAGTATATTTGGCCTCCCACATCAGATCTTCCATTTTACTTTCTTTGTGTTTCTTATCATTTGCGGGAGGGAGGGTCCTTTCCCTTTTACTATTTTTTTTGGTTTTGTTTATCTTACCCTACTAGCAGGAGCACTCCACTAAAGCATGGTCCTTAACCAGCCTGCAGCCACAACAGTGAAATTCCTGCTTGGTTCAAGGTAGCTCTCAGCAAGGCACTTGGATATTTATGTTTGAGGAAGAGAAAGCTTGAAAACATAGTTAAACAAAGTGCTGCAGGCTTCTCAATTACCAGAGCAAGGCCCAACCTAACAAGACCATGTGCTGTGTCGATTATGACATGGAATGGTCCAGCATGTCTCA
This sequence comes from Cricetulus griseus, assembly GCF_003668045.3. Lineage (NCBI taxonomy): Eukaryota > Metazoa > Chordata > Mammalia > Rodentia > Cricetidae > Cricetulus > Cricetulus griseus. The sequence goes on along the minus strand of NC_048596.1, from coordinate 189,164,413 downwards.
GACACACTGGACCACTTTTCATTATCATTGTAGATTACTGTTGCTCTTCTCTAGCGTACCCACCTGGGCTGGCGCTGTTTCCCAAAAGGTAAGTAGGAGAACACAGTTTAACCCCACAAATCCCTGGACTCTGACCATTAGGCCCTTTTGGAAAGTTCCACCATTTCCTGTTTCACTCGTCAAGATATTTCACTAACAATTAAATAGGAAAGATTATCACACTAGCAAAACCCCTATTCTACCTTATCTCTACACTACAGAGGTTTCCATTTCTGTGCAAGTCATGAGCAACTGCCTGAAAATTAGATGTCCATGTAGTCTGATTGTTCCTTTAGAATGGTCGAGGCAGGGCACACTTCCCAACTTGAACTACTTTTTAAATGTTTTTGGTGTAGATCCCCAGGCATTGGAGTGTGCTTGTGAGTCTGTGTGTGTATAGGCATGTTTCACATAGACCCTAAGCACTGGTGTGTGTGTGTGTGTGTGTGTGTGTGTGTGTGTGTGTGTATTCAACTGTTATGGTGACCCAGGCACTGGTGTGTGTACATATATGAACACATATATATATGCAAGTGTCATAAAGATCGTAGGCATTAGTATGTATGTTTACACCTATGTATGCATTTGTTATGCAGATCCTGGACACATACATATATACATTGGTGCACAAGATCTCTACATCCACAAGTTACTGTGCAGTCAGGGATGAGAGCCTGGTCTCCAGATACTGGATATTATATGCTATCTATCAGCTCAGCTCATGCCTTAGATTCTAGGTCCTGGGTGCCATTGGCAGACTAATGTAATCTGTAAATATAATCACTTGCCAAGTGAACAGGTGGATGATTAATTAGATGACCTTCCAAAAGATATCACATTTTTTCCAAAATTAATAGAATTTCACACATTCAGATAGATGCAGTACAATGATCTCAGCTTCTTAAGGGATTGGGAGAAAAGATTCTCATATTGACAGTGATAACAGATGGGTAAATGGCATGGGAATGCTTGTGGATGGCAGTGTTTGATTTTTTTACCTGATTGACTTATAGATCATTTAAATTTTAAACATAAAGTATAAACATAAAATATATCATTTGCATAAGTAAAAAATTCAGCAGTTCTCTCTCACAAAATGGTGAGGCTGAAGACAATGGAACCTGGGATTTTTAAGTCAGGTAGAATTCTTTTTATAGTTATTTTAAAAAGATTAAGACACTGCTATAGGAAGTACAGACAGTGGTGTGATTGGCAGAAGCATCATTTAGGAACACCCAGGGACCTTAAAAAGCACTCCACTGCAAAGTCATTTATAAAAATATGGCATTCCTACTTCTCAGATCAAAAACAGATTGACATCATTTGCTTTCTGTCACCTGACCTGTTTGCCTTTTCTAAATCCCCAAATAACCAAGATTCAGTTTTAGATTCAATGCTTACAGAGAAAGTTTTCAGACCACTGATGGGGTGAGGGATTGAGCCTGCATTACCTTATAAATAAAAGTTTCAAGGCCCATTGTGAGGTGTTAAATGCATCTACTTTGCCTAGGAGACCGGCCTTCAATCTGTTATGAAAAAAAAAAAAACTTTTTTATATACCATCTAAATTCCTAAAATAACATGCAGATTTCTTTGTTGGCATTTCTTATTTGAGAAGGATAAAGGCTCACTATGTAGCCAAGGCTGGCCTCAAACTCATCATCCTCTTGCCACATGCTCCAAGTACTAGGATCCAGTTGCCAGTAAGAAATACTTGAACTTAAATGTCTTTTTCTCTCTCGTTTCCTTTTTTTTTAATTTTTGAGATTGTACTTTAGTTAGATTTCTCTCTTCTCTTTCCTTCTTCTTAAAAAAAAATGCATTGCACAAGCAAATTTATTCAGTCCTTTCAAGAGTTTGGTTTGTAGTCAGGCTCCATGAGGTGCACTTCAGAAATCCAGGAAGTTCCTGTTCCCACCTCACAGGCGAGGGCTGTGAGAGGGGCCAGGAGTCTTCATTTCAAGGCATGTTATTGTGATTAGAATGTGAAGAGTCTCCCTCAGGCTAGGTGCTTGAACACTTCTCCCCTGCTCCAATGCTTCCACACAGTAAACGGTTTTAGAGGTGGGACTCACTGAAGGAAGTGGCCATGCTCTCTTTCTGGTCAGCTGAGATGTGAACAAGCAGCTGCCACTGGCACCCTCTTCCTGGAGTCATGGCTTCTCCTGATTACTGCCATATCCCTCAGACCATAAGCCAAGTCAAATCTCCCCACCTTGAGTTACCTCTGGGCAGGAGTTTGGTCACAGTGACAAGAAAAGCAGCTACTGCTTCTGCCAAGCTGAGTCTGAGACTGTTGTCTCCCACCTTCTTAGTACAGAGAGAAGTCCTGCTTTCCCACCCCGCCTCCCTATTTTATCTCACAAGTTTTTCAGAGAATAAAGAGAGTCTAGAAGGGTCCAGGAGGGTTAAGAAGGTGAATTATAAGTAATGTCTTTATTCCACTGGGCTCTACTCACAAATTAGCATAAGCCAAGGAACCCTACACCAAGTCTGTTTCTGCGGGTTTGTGTTTGACTCCAAGCCTGCTTTCCAGGAGGGAATTCACACCCAGTTCTGTAAGTCAGAGACAATAGGGGAGAACCTACTGTTGTTGGTTTTGTTTTGTTTTGTTTTGTTTTGTTTTGTTTTGTTTTGTTTCCTAAATGGTCATGATGGCAAACTGTCTTCTAAATGCTCATGTCTGTATCCCTGGATTAGTGTTGCACTCAGCCTTCACCAGAAAAGGTTCCCGTTACAGTGGTCGTCAGGTAATATAGAAACCAAAACTGGACAAAATGCCAAGAATATGCAATGCTCAAGCGCTTGTCTCCAAATGCTGTATCTAAAGCTCAGGGAATTTGAAATAGTAAATAGAAAGAATGTACAAGCCAGGGGACAGAGAAATACTACAAAAAAAAAAAACCGTATTTATCATTCTTGAACTCTATTGCAGCTATATACAAGATTGGATCCTGCCCATCAAGATTTCATCATGGATTAGGGAGGGGCCATAAGGCCCCACTCCTCCCTGAGGGACTCTTGGACATTAAATGTTGCTGGGAGAGGGGCTGTCATTTTCTTCATGTTGCAGCCACTGACAAGTTGCCTATGCTCCAGTAAATAAAATCCCACCCAGGCAACTCTAGACTCAGTGGGTCACACCCACTGAAAGAAAACTCAAAAGCAGGGGAGGGGTTTGTTGGGAAGAAGAAATGCTTTAGTGGAAGAGGGAAAGGGATAAGAAGGGCAAATGAGGGTGAAAAGACTAAAATCCATTTGGTACAAACATGACACTGTCAAAGAATTTTTAAAGTGTATTTCCCATTATTTAGTTCCAGGGCCTCAAAGTCCAAGGTCAGAACTGGCAGAGTCACCATCAGTGAGAATCACTACTTGGCTTGCAGACTCCTACCTTTCTGCTCATGTGGTAGTAAAGACAAAGGACCTCCCACAGTGCCCATGTGCCTTTCATAAAGCACTAATTCCATTGCCCTGAACACCTAGACCTGATCACTTCCCAACAGGCCCTACCCACCGAATGCCACTGCCTTAAAGATTAGGATTTCAACAGGCACAGCTTGGAGGAGGCAAACACCCAGATTACAGCTCTAGCAACTGTGTTCCGCATTATCAATTTAAATGTCTTCAGCATGAAAATTTGTCACTCAGGATAGGACACAGCTGAAGCATTTTATGCGGCTTTAATACTGGTGACAACCCTGAGAAGCAGTTATTTTTGTACCCAATTTACAACTGAGGAAAATGAAAATTATAGAGGTTAGGCGTCTAAAGTCACACAGCTAGAAAGTGGCTAAGTAAGAATTTAATTCCAGGCTGTTCTGACTCCAAAGCTCATAATTTAGCAAAGTCATCAAAAGGCTTCACTCCAGCATAACAGGAACGCAAAACACCTACCCTGGAGGAAGTATGATGTATTTTCTAAAGTGTCTCCTTCTTTCTTGTAGTTCATATTTAAAATATTTCATACATCTAACAATAATGCCACAGATCATGGCCACGCTGAGACTCAGCCCCTCCACTGACTTTCATAGACCAGAATAAGATTCTATTAAGCTTCACATTTTCTCCAATCTAATGGAGAAAATACAAAAATAAGAGACACTGTTCTTAAGACCCTGGCATATAAACAGTAACCCCTCAAAAATACAGTGCATGCTATGCTATGATGTCATTAAATATGGGAAATATCTAGAAGTAAAATCTAGGTTTATGTGATAAAAATTGGAAAGCTTAATTTTGCTTTCTTTTCTGGATGACTCATTGACTTCAAGACTCTAAAATGACGTTCATCGATGACTTAGAAATGCCTTCAAACCATGACAGGGATGTGACTCGGTGACACAGTGCTTGCCTAGCATTTGCAAGGTCTTGGGTCTGATATTCAGTACTGAAAAATGCAAGCAGTCAAGATAATTCATGAGGTAATGAATTAAAATTTTTCACAGGATTTTAAAGAATTTCCTAAGTGATTCTAAAGTTTATGGTGAGGTACAACAGCACTAATTTCTTCTGCAAATATTAATTGAACAAGCCATGTATAAAAGCCAAGATGTTTAAGAAACTCCTGCCTGTGGCAATTCACAGGGAGCCATGAAATTTCACTATCATAAATCAGAAACAGGAGACCGTTATACATAGTTACATAGCAGACTCAGACTGCATATAAATTGATCCAACTCCAGCCAAAATAAACAGCAGCAACAGTAGAAATTCAATGCAACAAACAGACAGGCAAACATGAGAATCCTCTTGTCATTATTGATCTCTTTTATTATGAGAATTCCAATGACCTATATGTGACCTACATGTGACCTGTTTCCAAATGCAACTTATTTTGCCATTGTCAGTTAACACAGAGACACTGGCTAAATCAAGGCCACAAGCTGTCAAATAAAAATCTCTTCTTTATTTGATGTCAGTTATAAATCTTGACTAAGTGTGTCTCCCAAGAGCTCCTTTAGCTTTGGAAAGTGCAAAAAGAAAAGCAAAGAAAAAATAAAATCTACTGAAAAGTGAGGCATTTGCCAACATGAACCCAGACAAGAAAAACTTGCAAACATATGTCAAGGAAGACATCATAACCACAGCTACAAAAGACTGAGCTAACTGAATTTTTAATAAATATAATTCTTTTGTTTTTATGGAGAAATAGTAATGGCAGTCTAAGAGTCTAAAAGGATGTGATATACATACTATTATAGTGCTAGTCTAGCAAATTCTGGACACACCCAAAACAAAAACAAACAACATCAACAAAAACAGAGCTTGAGCTAAAAGTATAGAAATAAATACTTGTAATATGATAGAAGAAAATTCAATAATAATAATAATAATAATAATAAATATCTGAATATTTCTGAATACATTCTTTTCAGATGTAAGTAAAGGATTCCTGAGAAAGAGAAATAACAGTTGAGAGAACATTTTTAACCCACTAAATTCTATGTAAAATTTTAGTCCTAGATCTCTAAGGGAAAATATTACATTCTAGGCCTCTGTAGATTTTGTGTCAGAAGTAAAGGGGCACAATTTAGGTATAAGGAGATGGAAACAGGAAACCTTAGAATCAAGAACAATGTTTTGATTTCTGTTTTGCTTGTTTAGAGATAAAAACAGAAAGAGTTAAGTAGCATGAGGTATGGTGGTGGCAAGAAAGATCTGGAAGGAACTGGGAGAAGGAAAAATTATAATCAAAGTGTATCATGTGAAAAATTTAAATATTTTTACAAGTAAAAAGTAATATTTCCATTTTCTCAGTTGAAATTGCAGCAAAGTACTTGGTGAGGTTTAGTTCCTTTTGCTGCCAGAAGAATAGAAGGACACCTTGTAGGGCACTAGCTACCTGTTCAGTTTTTCTCATATCATACCTTGCACACGTGAGAAAATAATTAACACCGCCAAAGATTGTTCTTACAGGAAAAATTACTGTTTAGAAAACACACTGATACAGACACACACACATGAGCACATATACACACACACGACTATATGTAGACACATAGGCACAAACACACACACACACACACACACACACACACACACACACACACACACACACACACACGGATCACATTGTATTCATAGTCAAGGAGCAGAGATAAATCCTGGTGTTCAGTTCATTTTCTCCTTCTAGTTCCTGTTTTTATTCAATCTGGGACTCTGAAGCAGTGGTTCTCAATCTGTGGGTCATGATCCCTTTGGGGATTGAACAACCTTTCACAAGGGTCACCTAAGGCCATCCTGCACCTCAGATATTTATATTACTATTCATAACAATAACAAAATTGCAGTTATGAAGTGGTGACGAAATGATTTCATGGTTGGGGGTCACCACAACATGATGAACTGTATTAAAGGATTGAAACACTGCTCTAGAATGGAATGGTCCCACCTTATTTATGATTCTATTTCTTTCTCTATTAAACATCTCTGAGAACACCATCACAATACACCCAGAGTTATGTGTCTCAGATAACTCCAAATCCTGCCAAGATGATAACTGGCACAAACCACCAACCAAGAACCGTATCAGCCAATACCTTGACAACCTCTGGGACCACAAGAAATTAGTATTTATTGACAATTTGTTGAAGCACCTTGCACTGACTGATTCACATGAAAAATCACCATCCCTGAAAAGTGGAGAGACATGCTCATCCAGACTGAGATATGTCTACTTGGAACCAAAATTTCTGGTACTCTGAGCCAATATTGATGCCCATAAAAGTTTCTGATGAATTGCAGGAGAGTGAATAGCTATTATCAGATGAGTGAAACTTCCTAAGGATCACATTTCTGACATCTTCACATTCCAAAACCCCTTTCAGACTTTCTGTCAGAGTCTCACAACATCTGGGCTGGCAGGGGGAAGAGACAGTAATCACTGAGTCCTCCATGACAAAATTCAACTCCCTTGGCCAAATGCTTTTCCAAATACTGTTCCAACTAGAGAGGTTACTTCAGTCTCTCCATCTTCCCAAACCCTCTGGGGTCAACAGGGACAGCGCTACCAGAAAAAGACCAAAAACTCAGCACCATAGAAGAGGAAGAGTAGAGCACTAGAAAAACCAAACCTGATGAAGGCTATGCTTCTGAGACAAAGGCATTTGAAGCAATGAAATTTAGTAGGAATGGTATATAGCACAACCCCTACCATACATACAATAAAATTCTAGTATAATATAGTTGAAAACTGGCCATCTCTGGGGAGGGTCTCAAAGTCAAAAGGTGAGATCGAAACAAATGCACTGAGTTTGAAGCAAGTGTTTGTCACCCAGGGCACTTGGTGCAAACACTAAACATACCTGAATTCCTAGCAGAAAGTTATCAGTCCTCACACTAATGACCTGATGATGAACATAGCCTTGACTGCAAAAACGCTACACAGCTATGCACAGAGCCAATAGAACAAAATCTGCTAAGGCAAAATAATTACCTAAAACAAAAACAGATTCACCCATGGCACAGATAATGAAATTATATGATAATATGTTAAAGGCTATAACTGAAAAAGGTGATCAGCATGCAAGAACATGGGGGTCATGTGAGCAGAAAAATGAAAACTCTAAAAAAAAAAAAAAAGAAAAGAAATCAAAGGAAAAGCTCAAAGCGGAATAAAAGGTACTATAAAAGAGAACAATACCATGTGAAGGATACACATTTCATTCAACACAGTCAAAAGGGGGTGGGGGAACCTCAGTGAGTTAGGGGGAGGGAAATTCAGTGAGTTGGAAGATAAGGACAAAATCAAAAGAGAACTCCAAAAACATCTGGGACAATTATAAAAGCTGCAATGTTTATAGTAGTGGGGCATCAGAAGAAAGAGAACAAGAAAAAAAAAGGAACAGCTAAAATAATCCTGGATAACTCCAACAACCAGAACAGACATCAATACAGACACAAGAAGGCTGGAGAATTAGAATCAACTCAAAATAAAGCAACAATGAATCATAATATATTCAAACTAAAGAAAGGCAACTGCAAAAGGAAACCATTTCAAAGAAGCCAGAAGGAGTAGAGACTTCTAAAAAAATTCTAAAGACAGTACAAATATCAAAATTTGACAGTAAACTTACAGAAAGAAAAATAAAAGCCCATTATTACTCTTGAACATAGCTTATGCAATCCTTTAAAAAGTATAATAATGAGTCTAGAAAATATAGAGAGAGTAAAAGATAATAAATCACACTCAAATAAAGTTTAGTCTCAAAATGCAAGGACAGTTGTCATATTTAAATTATTAGATCTAATTAAACACAAAAAGAAAATATGGCATTACCAACAGATGCAGAAAGAGTATTTGATAAAATCCAATATGTTGTAAATTCACAGATTGAGAAGTTTCTACTACAGTATCTGCAAAAACTTACAGCAAAATATTATAAGCCAGATGGGGTTGTAGAACTAAGATGGGGAAGTAGATGTGGCATCCCACCCTTAACCAAGATGCTATTTGCAATTAATAATTGCTGGTATAAAGAAAATCAGTTTTCTCCAATGCAATGTCACTGAGTATATTAGCCATACTCTAGGGCAGGCACCATGCCCTGGAGTAGTTGACCAACATAAACTGAACTCTGTGGATGTGTGTGGTCATTGTGTTTTTGTTTTGTCTTACTGTTTTGATTGGTTAGATTTTCATTGTTTGTTTGTTGAGAGAAATAGAACATAGAGTTGGGTGCATAGGGAGTTAGGAAGAATCTGGGAGGAGTTGGAGGAGAAAACATGACCAAAATACTGTATGAAAAATAATGTTTAGTAAGAAAAATAAAAGGAAAGCAAATAGTTCAGTGAAGATGACAAAGATTTAACATTTGCATGTGTATATCTAAAAGATCAGAGGGAACATGCTGTATTTTCCCCTTTTGCTCTTTTCTGTAGGTCATTAAAACTATTAAGAGAAATGCTTTCCAACCCCATATTTTAGATACCATATAATTCATCATGCTTTGTACCACAAGAAACCCCATTAACATCTTTCATTTTATCATTAATATTACAAAGTATAATGACATTTTCATGACCATTATCATTAAAATAACTATTGTTGAGTGCTGAAGGCAGACAACTGAACCCATCCCAAGAAGATTATGAGATTTAAAGTGGATTGTTCCTCACTCACCTTGACATTCTACAAACATTTTCACACCAACATTCTAATATATTGATTAGTTCTCAGAGCCCTTCAAGACGTCATTTACTTATTAAAGGAATTGCCGATCATTCTCCCAAGTGGACTCTCCAATATGTTTCTTAGAAAGACTCATTTTTCCAAGAAGATTAAAATAAACTGCCTGTTTTACTAAACTTAATTTGAAAAATTGGAGTTGGTTAACCTAATACTATTATTCTGTTAAATATACACAATACGAAAATAACTCCTAATGCCCATAGATAAGTGTGTCTATCAGCTCTCATGAGAGAAGAAAACTAACAGAGATCCACAACTAATCAACATGCAGAGAAGAAGAAACTATGGAAAGCTCCACCCTAAACAGGACATCTCTACATCACCCTTCCCCCTTAGAGACAATGGCTCAATTTCATCCTCAGAAGCCAGATGCTAGTTAATATTTATTAATTATGTTTTAATGTGTACTGTGTTCAATATATGCTTTATATTGTGATATACAGTTAAAATATATATATATATATATTTTTATATAAGTGACATATATATTATATATATGTCACTTAGCTGGTAACTGCTGTATCACCTTGTAAATCCCAAACTACACCTTTTATAACCTAGACCCTGAGAGAAGCTAGAAACAATTTCTTACATGATTTATTATGGGGGTGGAGAATTCATAGCTGTATATATGGAGAGGTCAGAGGAGAACTAGGAGAGTCTAATCTTTCCTTCTTCCATGAGTCCCTGGGATTGAACTCAGGGCATCAGGCTTGGGGACAAGCATCTTTACCTATTAAGTCGTCTTGGAGGCACATAGGTGAACTTTGGGGTATGTCTAATTTCAGCATTGAGACTTTACAAATACAAAGATACAGTACTCCCTTTTTAATGTTGCCTCTATCTTTAAACCTCACTCAATAATTTTAGAATGCACAGACAATACAATTCTGGGGCCAGTGAGATAGTTTGTTTGATCAAGGTACTTGTCATGAAGCATAATGACACAAGGGTTTTGTTTGTTTGTTATTAGATTTATTTATTTTATACATATGAGTGTTTTGTCTATATGTCTGTACGTGTACCATGTATAAGCCTGATGCCCATGTGGGTACTGAGAACTAAACCTGGGTCCTCTAAAGGATAAATAGTGCTCTTACCCCAGAGCCATCTCTCCAGCTTCAGTAAATTGAGTTTGAGTCCCATAATCCACAAGGCAGAAAGAGAGAACAGACTCTTGGGATTTAGCCTCTGCCTCCAAAATACATGCTGCAACACAAGCTCCCAGACACACATATATGTACACCACACCCACCCGCCCCACACACATTACAGTGTAATTCCATATTATCTTAAACTCATTGACCTTCAAATGCTTTACAGTTTAGTCATACAATTAGCATTTCACAATCTGAAAGACTGAAGAGAAACCACATTATTTAGTAAGAATGTAAGTGGAGACTAAAATCATACAGTCTTTCTTAGCTTATTCATCACCAAAGAGATAAACATGTTTGTCCTCTGGGAGCTTAGGGTGATTAAATGTGCACAGTAGACATCAAGTTAGATAGAGGTGCAAATTTTTATTTCAATCAATAATAGCGCCTGCCTACTTGCATTGCCTTTGAAGCACTGCCAGGTATAATAAAACAATAGACCAGGAAATGTCTCACATACCCATGGGTAACTCGATACAGATAAATGGAACAAAAAAAATAGAACACTTAATGTTTGGGTGCATGGGCTCCATTTTTAATGCTAAGGTCTCTGTGATTTGGGAAATGCTCTATTCCACATGATGACACAAGCTCATTTATTTCATGTTCACCAAAGCTCTTTCATCTTCACAACAACTTTTTCTGTTCAAACGCCAACCATCACTAATCCCAAAACAAACAAAACCCTAATATCACCTTCATCCTTTCTGCATAAAAACAAATTAAGGATAAAGACAATAAAGCATCCACCACTCCCTAGAATTCTTACACTCTCCAGCTACCCATTGAAACATTGGGATCCAGGAGACAAAGGTTTCAGCCTCTTCACAAATATGTGGGTATGTGTACACACATGTAATCCTAGAACTTGAGAGGTAGCCAGGTGCAGACGGATGAGTTCAAAACCAGCCTGGGCTATATAGCAAAAACCTTGTCTCATTTTTTCTTTTTCTTTTTTTTAATGTTTTTGTTGTTTGAGAAATTCAGGGGAGGGGTAGATTTGACAAAAATATTAATAGATAAATAACATTTGTATGTACTTCTCAAGTACAGAGTTATGTTCTGATACATGTTTGCATTATAAAATCATTCAAACTAATTAACAAACCCATTGTATCGTGTAATTGTCATATCTTTTTTTTAGTGAGTAAACTGAAAATCTACTCTTTCTGCAATTTTGAAGTACATGATGCCTTATTAATAAGAATCACCATTCTGTGCCACAGGTCATGAAAGCTTATCTTCCAGTCTGATTGACACTTTGAGCTCCTCAGGTGTGCTCTGTCTCCAAACTTCCAGTATGGTCAGCCAAAGCCCAGACTGCATCCAGCCAGCTCATGTACCACCACCACCTATAATGCTCTGATTTTAATCTTTTCCAAGTCCCCACTTGTTGAATCTAGGGAAAGAATGCTACTTTCTCCACAACTGAACAGCCATATATTTTTATCCTCTGTGTGTGTGTGTGTGTGTGTGTGTGTGTGTGTGTGTGTGTGTGTGTGTGTGTCTGTCTGTCTGTCTGTCTGTCTGTCTGTCTGTCTGTCTGTCTGTCTGTATCTCTGTATCTCTGTATCTCTGTATCTCTGTGTGTGAGGGTGAGCAAAGGAGAGAGGGAGAAGAGTGTAGTAAGTATCCAAAACTTTAAACTTGACCACTTTGACTTTGGGAGAGGCACAGAGAATCCAGCTCTTCTACCATTTAGCAGCTAAAGAAACTGGAATCAGAAATTCTCTAAACACTCTGCATCTGGAATCTGGCTCCAGAAATCTATGTAAGGTCTTCCACTCTGAAGTGCAAAGTCAGAAAAGGAGACTACCATCTGGCCTGCCTAATGCCAAGTCTCCATCACACAGCTGTCACTCTCAGGTGCACCCCTGACGGACTCTGAATCTCATGATTTGGGTTGAAAATCTGAAATACCCAGATAGACAGTCAAAAGATCCACACTCTCTCCCCCAAATGAACCTTGATCAGAGAAACAATTGCATTTGAAGAATAAAACCAAATACATATGTAAATGCTGTTGACAATTCTGTGTTTTCACCTTTATTTCTCTTTCCTGCAGAGCTGGAGATCAAACAGGGTGTGTGGGCGATAGGCAAACATTTCACCACAGAGCTGCAAAGCTATCCAGAAAATACTTCCTACGAAAGAAACTTCAACAAAAGTAGCTTTAATTTCTTTAATGCAGAGTTTTATTTCCTTTTTAACTAGTTTGCCTCCACATATAAATTTTGGAAATTATATTTCAGTGGTTGTAATTACAGTGTCGTGAAGCAACAAGCAGTCCCTAAATATCCATATTGTTTCTCTCTGAATGCAACTGAGATTGGTTGATTAACATTTGAAAAATATCTCAAAGGTGCACCATCCATTCAAAGATAGATAACTTTTTTATATTTAGATGCATCTTCTGAAGTCGGTTTATAAAACAGAGTGCACCCAGTCTTAATGATGCCATATAAGTATTTTAATTTAAGCTCTGCTTATTTGAGTTTTAAGAAACTGCATTATTTATAACATATAGAGTAACCATAACTTTCTGTAGAAAGTGTCCAAGTGCTGTCTACAAGAAAGAAATTAAAATGAACAAACTGGAGGCAAACTCTGCTAGCATTCTACAGTAGGTACAGCACTGTGCTTATGGCTTTACACTTAAATTGTATTTCTTTTAGTTGATACCTGTAGTGTATAGTCCACTGTTGCATATGTTCCAACTGCCCTTTGAAGACTTCCAGAATGCTCTCAAGTTCTCAGATCACACATGTAAAAATAGTGAGTAAAGAAGTAACAGACTCAGTGGTCTGCCTTCAGGTCTGAATACCATGTCACTGAAAGAATTGAAATAAGCATCTTCCAAGAACACTGGCACCTCTGGCAGATCCCCAGGAGTGGAACTGTGACTGAGTGGCAGATTGTACAGATGGGGTGATGTTTACAGCACAGAGCCTGGGAGCAACAGTTCTTACCACTAAATGCTTTTCATTTCTTACTACACTGAGATCTTGGAAGAGGTAGAGTAGTTAATATGTGCAAGGCATGAAACAGGGCTTTCCAGCTTATACTTTAAGTTTAGACACTGGCTATTTAATAATGTAAGACTGTGTGTGTGTGTGTGTGTGTGTGTGTGTGTGTGTGTGTGTGTGTGTGGTTTTATTAAGAAAGGCTCTTACTTTTCAGAAATTTGCACCAGAATATTGAAAGACGAAAGGTTGGGGTACATAAAATATTCTTCAGAATAATTGTGGGTGGGTAAGCCAAATATAAAGGGAAAGGCATAGGACAAAATTGGTTATGGAGTGCTGGTTATTCATGCTGGCGATGGCCAGAAAGTGCTGTCTATTTGCTATACTGTTACCCAGGTATATAAAGTAAGTGTAGGAAGCAGGTACTATAAAGATTAACTGAATTAGTTCATATAAGGAGTGTGTTACATACAATCTAATATTTTCTTCATAACTTTTCTTTCTCTAGGTATTTTCAAATTTTGGGGGTAACAACAAAGATGCTTATTTATTTTGTTGTATCTAGTTAATTTAATAACTTTCATAGCATCACAAAAAATCTTACTGAATTTAATAATCAAGACAGATTATTTTTGATAAAATTACCCACATCTGTAGAACATGTTCTGTAGCAATGTAGAAAAGTTTACTTTGCAAAAAATATACTCTGTACATGTTTCCAAGATAATTTATTTAGAAGTTAGTGATATTAAAAATTGCAATTCTTCATTTTTTTTCTGGCTCAGTAATTACAGTTTTCAGATCTCAACCAGCACAGGGAACAAGCAATGGTCATTTGTGTGGTTTCACAGACTGGCCTCTAGAGCACTGTACCCTACTGTCACATTTAATAGCAATGGCTGAGTCATGCTTAAAACTGATTCTGCCCCTGAGAGGCTTGTTCACACTTTCATTACAGTAATCTTTTACTTCTATATCATTTTCTAATCAGAATTCAAGAAAACAGATTATTTTCTTTATTTGAAACACATATATTTTTGCATACATTTATCATAGATTCCATTTTTTTCTGAGAAAGCATACATTTACTTTAAGCTATTCTAAACTTCATAGTACTGAACATTGGCATAGACATTAAGGAGTAGGATTATCTCATCAAATTCAGTGTGTTTTGTCCCTCCAATTTTTGGAACATTCCTTTTCTATGTTTTTATTAACAGCTATTAATTATAAAATTGGAGTAAGGGGAGAGCAATAGAGGATAATGGGGTATACTCAAAATTTATGAAAATGTCATAATGAAGCATATATATTCCTTTAAAATTATATATTTTTATAAATAGACCCAGAACATATGGTGTGATGTTTAAATTTCTGTTCATTTACAGACAAATTCAATAAAACGTGTTCATATAGCTATCAATCACATCATCAATCAGTCTTTTGTGAACAGGACATCAAAAAATGTATTCCATTAGGAATTTCTGTATTACTTTTATTTTCTTGTTGTTGTTTGCAATTTCTCATTACCTAGCCCAAGCTTGTCTCTCAAACTCAGTCCTCCTGCCCAGTGTGCAGGAGCCCTCAGAGATCAGAAGGAGCACCAGACCCCCTGGAGCTGGAGTTACAGGCAGTTGTAAGTCATCTGATATGGATTCTTGGAGCACCTGCATTGGTTCTTTTTAAAATAGAATCACTTTATTGGGTTTTTTGAGTTCCAAGAGCTTGCCAAAATACAGTAGACTGGTGGTGGGTTCATTATCCATTGACTTGCATAACTTATCTTCAGTGAAATACTTATTTTAAAGCAATGCCCCGTATTCTAATAGACTGTTTTTTAAACTGGTATAGCCTTTGTTTTATTTTGAAGCTTCATTATAATTGCCTCCTGGTAATTGTAGTATGTACTGTGGAGTATAATATACTATGTCTACTTGAAAATTGCTGAATGCATTTTTAAAGTTCTCAACAGAATGAATGACAAGGATGCCAGGTGATGGAGTATATTCATTAGCTTGACTTGATCACTATAGAAAGTACATACATGCCAAACATCCCACCACATGTCAGTATCTAAAGCAAATTCTTAAACACACTCTGTGGTTGGTTTCTCCATCTGGAACACAGTCATAACACCTGGACTGTCCAAGGCACTGAGCTCCATGAAGACGATTCTACTGAAAATGTGCCCTCTCTATGAGGCCACAGTGCTCCTTCTCTGTGAGGACACACACGTGCTGTATAAGGAATGAATGAGCACACAGACTTACAGGAAGATATGTTAGTATGTCTAAAATCATTTGATTAAAATAATTCACAATTAATACTATACATTTTTTAAGATGTCAAATTACTTTCAAGTCCACAGCACTAAAATACAATTAACCTGGCACATGTGCTTGATAGAATATTATGAAGCAATTAAAATGTTGATTTTTGTAGACTATTGAAAAATTAGTATGCTCTCTTCATTACTTAAGTGTGACACATGATTGCGTGATCAGCATACTTATAAATTAACTAAAAGTTAAGCATCATGAAATAAGAAAGAGAAGATGCATCAAAGTTTTAGCAATAGTTTTGTTAGGTGACAACACTTCATCTTTTAAGCTTCCTCTATTTAGCAATATCTAATGACATTAGTATCATAATTATATAAAAGAATGCACAAACAGGAAACATGACATACATCCTTCTTTTCATTTCCCGTTAGTCTATTCTTCCTTTATGAAATCTTCCTTATCCCATGTAGCATCTATTCCAAGGACATTCCTGATAGGCAGCCTTACTTGATCTGTTCTCACTGTGGGCTCTAGCGACCTCACAAGAAATAGGAAACCTTTCATTTCTTGGGTTTTGCTTAGCATACAAGCAAAGCAACCAGAATGCTTACCGAGCATTTCAGCATAATGTATTTTATGTGATAATCCGGTTTACCTACTGATGACTGGGGAGATGGCTCAATGAGTAAATGCACACTTCTTGTACAAGCATGAGGATTGGAGTTTTGATCCCTTAGCACCTGCATAGATCCCACATGGTCTTGGAGGCCTACCCATAATCCCAGAGAAATGGATGTAGAAACAGGGAGCAAGCTTGCTAGCTAGATTAATTAGTGAACTCAGGAGTTTAAGTGAGAGGCCCTGCCTCTGTATATAAGGTTCAGAGAAATCCAGGAAGTCATCCAGCATCAGTCTCTATCCTCCATAGTAATGTGTACACATATGCATGTGCACCTGCACACACACACATATGTCCACACATGCAAAGTCTCATACATGGGTGCCCAGATATTACACATACATGTACACATCAAAATATTAAGTAGCCCAAAGTGAATTGTGATTATGGCTATTTACCTGTGACCCAGTTCTCCAGTACTTCCTAAATTTGTCATTTGAAAACAGTCATGCTCTTCTCTACTATGTGAATGCCCTGCTTTCCAGACCTGCTGTGAACACTGTGTGCACATGATCAGGTCCATAATGCTTTATGAGGAACAAGGGAACATCAGACGTGCAGAAACTTTATCAAGGTGGCAGCATTAGCAAAGTAGAACAGGAAAAATAAAGAGGCATAGATGATCCCAATGTTAGATCCAAAAGGTTTTATTACATCATTTTGTATTTTAAAAAGCTGGAGAGTCAGAAAGCCAGATAACAGGATGTGTTGGCATGAGTACAGGAAACAAGAACAGTTGTGCCTTGATGGTGGGAGGTGTGGAGTGCTAGGGCTCTTGAGAGCACCTTCACACAGCACTCTCCACCCCTGATATGTGGGTTCCACATGATCCAGTGTCTCTGATTCTGCTTTTTAATGTCAAAGTTACAGCCATGAGCACAAAGGATGAGTACATAGAGGCTTTGCATGGTGCCTGAGAGATGAAAACAACTTCTGTCCATGGCTATGCAGGTCCAAGCTGAGGCAGATTCACAGAAGTCAGTACACTGCAGTGCTTAACAAATGTTCTGAATGCTTTTCTTGTGTGCTACACAGACGTAGGGAGCTGTTCCCCCCAAAACAAAACCTCTCTGCATATGTGTATGAATCTAAATATATAAATATATATGCATACCTGTAATGCTGTCATTACAACCATGAAATTTTATTCATGAAATGACAGATTTATCTACTACCTGTAATACTGGTATTTTATGGTTCAGGCCTTATTATTTCTAGCTATTTACTGCTACCATTAGATCTGCAATGGTTTCTATATATTCCATTCTTAGAAATGCATAACTATGAACAGGAATCTTTCCACATGATATACTATGTGGACTATCTCCACATTCCAAAGCCTCTTTTTCATCTATGTTATTTCTGTAGTGAAAGAAAAAAAAGGAAGTAAAGAGCCCTTGTCTTGCCTGTCCTGTTCTCATTAATATCTGGCCCTTTATCAGGTGATCCTACTCTCTATCACACTACTGGCATTCAGGGGTCACCAGCATTCTTCTGACTGCCCCATGTCATAGATTTTCTCAGTGCTCACTTTCAGCTTCCCTTAATCTCTCATCACCCAAAGATGCCCCACAGATTCTCTGCTTGGAACCTGTGGCCCAAATGTTGCCTACTGCACAGAGCTTTTCCTTCACGCCCATGCTGAGTTTGATAATCCTTCTCTTATATCCTAGATTCCCATATACATGATGGCTAAAACAGAAACTGCATCGTTATAAAGTCTTTTCTGCATGTCAGGTTTTGATGTTTGCTCTAAATGAAATAACTTGCACAATCCTTACTCACACTATCACATCAGCTGTGAGTTCCTTGTTGTAGGCAGGAAATACTGTTCCCTTATAGTCATCTACCACCTCTGGATCTTCTAATCTTTTCATCCTCTCTTCCACAATAATCCCTAGGCTTTGAGAGAAGGGGCTGTGATATAGATGTTCAAATTAGATATGAACATTCCACAGTGTCATATTTCTGTACCTTACTTAACCAGTTGTGGCTCTCTGTGTCAATCATCATCTATGGAAAACCAAATGGCTTCTTTGATAAAGGTTAAGAGATATACTAATCTATGGGCATAGTGGTCAATCAGGAGATTCTGGCAGTTGAGATAGGTAGGAGAGGAAGGATTAGGCTTTTTTTTCAAGTTTGTGGCTCCTAGCAGGCCCACCACACTCCAAGAGAAATTCATACCTCCAAGAGTATGTGGGTAGCATAAATTGCTCCTGATGCTGGATGGGTAGGGAAGGTGGGTAGATCTAGGAGAAGTTGGGGAAGGGATGTATATGATGAAAACACATTGTACAAAATTCTTGATAGACCACTTAAAGTGAAAAAAGTAAATAGAGAAAATCTTAACACATACTGAATCTCCTTCATGTGAGCAGTTGTCTATGGCACAATACACAGCTTTTGTTGAATAAATAAATGGGAATTTGATACTTAATAAACATTAGTTCTCATGACATTTACCATGCCCAGCTTGAAAACATTTTCAGTGAAAAATAAAGCATTCCTTTATCTATCCTTCAGCTGAAACCCCTCCCTTATCCTGTATCCTAACTCTCCCAAACCTCCTGAACTTTCACACATGCTCAAGGTGTTTATCCATTGCTTTGATACTGTTCCTTATATGCTGCCATTTCCTTCCTCTGTTCTCTGACTCACAGTACTCTAAAGTGCCTCCTACATATGACCTACCCATGAAACTTCATTTTTGTATGTTGCATACCTAAGTGATAGCCCAAGATCACAGTTGTAGGAAACTTTTTGGCTCCCCTCAACCACTTGGCTTTCTTGAAAATTATGCATTGTTTCCTCTTTGTTTCCTTAACTACAAAATTATTCTTGTGATAAACAGCTTCCTTTCACTGATACATGGCCAGCAGCAAGCTCCCAGACTTCAGAGAGTTGTGGCTGTATCAACTATCAATTGATGAGGAAGATGCTGACTGGCTTTGCAGGATAGTTTTAGATGGTCAGTGATTTGTGTGCAGGTGGTGAAAGCAGTGACTGATCTACGGGATGCCTGAGGAGAAAGATGGTGACAAAGATAAAAGCATCCCCAGCCTCTATCAGTTAGGAGCCAGGATAGCATTTCACTGCAGAACATAAATAGTTTCTTAGGACACCAACATCATGCAATATCATCCCAAGGCTGTTATGGAATGAGACATAAATAAGAACACTCTGTAATCATGTCTGATGGAGACAGAAGGAAATACAGTGTATTTAGATACTTTGGTGACTCAGCACCACAGTGACCAAATTTGCTACCATGAGTGGCAGCTGGCTCTTCTGTGTCAGTTTTACCTTCCCTCCATGTGATACTTTTATGAACTCTTTGAGACTTTCACACATACAAATCCACCACTAGCTGCCTCACTCCTACCTCCCAGATGAAATTAAAGGTATCCCAAATATGACAAGCCTCTTTCTTTCTTGCAACATGTACAGTACAGTACCTGACTTTGATTAAAAGTTTGTTTATATTAGAGAATGGCTGGATAGCAACTGTAGTATCTATTTTTGTAGTCAGGTAGTTGTAATCATTTGTTGGATTTGGTGGTTGGCTATCATTTAGATTAGATGTAGAGTAACCTCTACAAGCTATGTGTTAGAAAGCTTGGTCTCTCCTTGGTGGCATTGTGTTTTGAAAGGCTGTGGAGCCTTCAGGAGATAAGATCTAGCTAGAGGAAATGGGTCACTGGAGGGTAGGCCTTGAGGATTATAACCTGGCCCCACTTCCGATTGATTTTCTCTACTTCCTTATTCACCTAGATATGAATATAACCCTGCTGCCATAGCCACCAGTCTCTCCCAGTGCCATACCTCACCAACCATGATGGACTCTACACTTTAAACCATGAACCTAAACACATCCTCCTTCCCTTATTCTGTTTAATGCCAGACATTTAGTTATAGCAGTAAGAAAAAGAACTGATACATTAATAAAGTAAAACTTAGAATAAATTTGATATCACTAATCCAGTTTTAAGTCTTGTTTTCAAAGGCTATTTCATTAGTTATGACAAAAAATCCTTTATTTGTTTTTCATTACTGCCCACCTTAGATGGAACCACTCAGAAGTCTTTGCAGACACCACAGCAAAGCTCGCATCTGTCATTGGTTCCCATGAGCAAAACAGATCTGCCAAAAGTATTTACATTGATTTGTACCCAAGATGCTCTAAAAATACAAATACAAATAAGGCAATAACTGAGCACACCACATTTGGAGAATCTGCAGCTTGAAGAGAGGTTCATGAAGGTAAGAGATCATGTCAGTTCCCAGATATCCTCTAAGAAGCTGATGTAAATAACTAGGACAGGTGATGACCCCTGATGTCTGGTCTGAGGGACTCATAGTTGGCATCTGTGTATTCACAGAAAGCAAAACACCTCTAACACACAGCTCTCCCAGGAAAAGGGTCATGCTTCAGGGCTCTGGTCCCAGGGTGTTATGTTGCCCACTTCTATTGCTCAGAAAAAAATGTATTTATCAATGAAACTAGCAATAGCTCTAGGGAAAGGGCTGTAGCTGTGGCTCTATTCCAAATGTCTGAAGCCTGCTTCTATTGACTGAGACAGAAGACCTAAGAGATAAGCCCCTTCCAAGAGCTAGTCATGGTAAGAAGATCTGAAGGATGCATCACCAGTAGCAAAGGGTGGATTCTTTGTCATGGCCTTCTGGTTTTTAAATCCTTATCTGTGAACATTACCTCGGACTTCTTTGGAAATAAAAGCATTTTAATACACCTAAATGTCTAAGTAGATACCAAGATGATTTCACTTTAATTTCAATAACAGCATTTTATTTCAAATTATATATACATAAGTAAGATATTTACTTCTGTTGCAGAAGTCATGTAAATATCATGTAAAATTTGGATGGAAAGGAGAAAGGAAGAAAAACCTATTCAAAAACCTATTATTCTAGAAGTGGGCAGAAAGCAGCGTCAATTCTTATGACCATTTATTTAAAGTTAGAGTTTCAAATATGGGGCCAGTTACATGGATCAGTGGGTAAAGGTGCTTGTTGCCAAAACCAATGACTGGAATTCAATCCCCAAGAACCACATGGTAAAAGGAAAGACCTGATTCCTTCTAATTGTCTTCTGACCCTACAGAGCATACACACACACACACACACACACACACACACACACACTAGAGTCCCACCTGTCAAATCATCTTATCACTGCAATTTAATACCAATAAATGCAAATTTCCCATCCTCATTAATAATTATCATTTCTTGCCAGCCCTGAAAACCCTGGGAAGTGTGTAGGTACGGAAGTGTGCACCTGCTAATGCAGACTCTCCAGTTCCCATGGAAGTGGAGGGCTTTGCATCTGAGATTTACAAAATAAACCCCATCTAAATGGGGTTTATTTTGTATTTAAATAGCTTGCTCAAGGTCAGCTTGCAAAATAAGTAAACAACCCCGGCCACCTCTCTTCTGCCACCAGCATCAGAGACTGTCATGATGAATGACTAACAAAAAGATGAATTTTAAAAGGTACACATTTTTCCATGAATTTTCAGATGTAGTGGAGACCAGAACTTGCTACAATAAATAGGCATAACTTTTCTGCCGGTGCCATTTGATTTTTTTTCTTCCCTCCGGCATGCCTGTTCATCCCCATGAAGAAGAATATCCAGAGGAAAAACAATCAGGGAAAATATTAGATACACTGAAGTGCTCACAGTCTAATGGAGTTTGTTTCTGTTGGGAAAAATGAAATAAAGCAATTGTATTGACTATATTTTTCTCTGAACTCATTTAAGCCCCTAATGTCTGAGTTATTTTATAGCTTCTTGATAGATCCAACAGTTCTCTGAAGAGGCATAGAGAGCTTCTAGAGTTTAGCAGACGTCTGCACAGCACAGCAAACCAAAGTCTCTTTTTGTAAAAGCTGAAGATGAAGCCAAGGATACCCTCTGTGCTCCATGTGGAACCTAATGGCTTCAGGGGTTGGCCATGTTGTTTTAGATACTGTGACTTTGAATCAGCTTCCTCCCAGCCACGATACTTCCAACCCCCTCATCCCATCCAAGCTGACCCCTTGCCTGATCTCGATGGGGAGTTAGGGTGCTATCTCTGCTGCTTTAAAGGAGAGGGGAAAGGGGCTAGTGTATGTGAGCTTGTGTGCAAGTGCATGTGAAGGTCAAAGGTCAATCTCAGGTGCTGTTCTTCAAGTACCTTCCACCTTGAATTTTGAAATGAACTCTCATCATTGAAGCTCACTGACTCAACTAGGCTGCTTGGCTAAGTTGCCCTCAGCATCAGAGTGTTTCCACCTCCCATGCCTGCAGCCATCCTCACTTTTCACATAAATTATGGGAGTATGAATTCACACCCTGCTTCGTGCACTAACTGAGTCACCTCCCCAGCCTTTATCTCAACTGCTTTGCAGGCCTCCTAGCTTCACT
Organism: Cricetulus griseus; assembly: GCF_003668045.3. Lineage (NCBI taxonomy): Eukaryota > Metazoa > Chordata > Mammalia > Rodentia > Cricetidae > Cricetulus > Cricetulus griseus. Next base: position 189,141,669 of record NC_048596.1, on the reverse strand, counting down.
AGGTTGTAAGCATTCTGGATTCTAGGACTGAGTCTCCTGCACCTTGCTGAATCCAGCAGTGCCTGAGGATGCTCAGTCAGTCCTCAGTGATGGTTTGGGCACACAGATTCCCAAATGACAGTGCTGAGTACTAGAAGGCCCTCTCATTGTCACCAGGGTGAATGAATGTGTGGAAAGAGCTGAGTGTTACTCTATGAGGTAAAGTTAATTTAGTGAGCCCCTCCCCAGCTCTGTACTTCCCACCAAGAATGCATTCTGGAGCATCTCCCTGGGTGTGAAAATTGCTCTGATTGTTGAGAATAACTACAGCAACAGTAAGATTTTTCTAATAAGATTTTCTTTTTGTTTTGTTTATTTGTTTTCCCAGTGGAAATGGGATTGATAAGTAAGAGAGTGGCTTTGGGGGAGAATCTGGGCATGATGATTCAGGAGCACAAATAAATAAGTAAAACAGGCTCCATGACAAAATGAAATTTAGACATTCATGCTTGTTAAAGCCATTTCACAGGCTTACAGAAATTAAAATCTTCATGATAAAATGATAAGATCTTATGTTAAGAACATAATTCTCAGGTAAACTATTATTTCATAGCAAGGTCTAAAGCAGAGGCAGGGTAAACACCTGAGTCCCTTCCTCTCAGCATAGCAGCTGCCCATGGCTAGCACTTCTGCAATGCCTGTCCCCAAGCTGAGACCCAGGTACATCTGTACTCAGGCAATGAATCTCTGCCCAGGTATCTATGTGTGTGTGCAAGCTCTCAAAATTCAAATTCCATGTCCATTTGTTATTTCAAATTAGAGTTCCTCTCTAAGGACTCTACACTCAAAAAATGTATTTTTTCTTTTGTGTTTGACTAAGGCACATTTCCCAGATGACAATGTGTGCTTGAGTACAGCCAGCAATGTTTGCTGGGAAATAAATCTCTGCACTCCACATTTTCCCCTCATCCTCAAGGGTGTGTTCTAATCATTTTGAGTAGTCTTACGATATCTTTGGAAAATAATGAAGTAGAAAGTAGGTTTGCAATGTGGCTTTCTCTACTCTTATTTTTCTGGTAGCTATCTTTTACAGAACTCATATTGTGGATTCTTAATATCCCAGCTCACAACCTTCCAAATAAGATTTGGATTTCAGAATTAATATTGGATCTCCATCTAAGTAATACAATTCAAACATATTTGGGGACATAAGAGGACATGCTGTATCATCCCTGTAACCTTGAGAGCCTGATGCAAGAGGATTTTCACAAGTTTAATATGAGCCTGGAGGGCAGGGAGTTAGTTGGTGGGTTACTCCTTTAATCCCAGCACTTGGGAGGCAGAGGCAGGTGGATCTCTGTGAGTTGAGGCCAGCCTGGTCTACAGAGTGAGTTCCAGGACAACCTCCAAAGCAATACAGAGAAACCCTGTCTCCAACCTCCCCAGCCCCCCCCACGCAAAAAAAAGATGAGCCTGGGGTACCTAGTGAGTTCTAGGCTAACCTAGTCTGCATAGTAGGACACTGTCTCAACATAAAACAAAACAAAGGGTTTTTAATTTTCTTAATTTGGAATCTGTACTAATGCTAATTTGTGTGAATAATTTGATGGGACATATGACTTGTTCATTTTGAAAATCCAAGCCAGGTCTCTCAAAGTGATGCTATTAAAACTAATGTGTACAGACGACATTAACCTAGAGTTACAGCTAAAACAAATATTCTCAGGGGCTGTGGAGATGGCTCTTTAGCTATGCAAGTACATAGAGTTCAGATCTCTAGACCTATGAGAATGCTGGGTGATTGTAGTAGCCTGTCTGTAATGCCAGCCTCAGAAGGAAGAAATGGGAGATCCTCGGAGCAAGTTAGTTAGTGCAACTAGTCATATCTGCAATACCTAGATTTGAATGAGAGAAAGGTAAAAAAAAAAAAAAAAGGCAGATGATTCCTGACATCAACCTCATTTCTCACAAGCACTGTGTGCACACACACAAACACACTTGCATTCACTCATGCTCAAAAACATGCATAATGTGCAACACACACACACACACACACACACACACACACACAGTGGAAAAAAAGTATGGGCTCTGAGGTCCTGGATTTCTATCAAGGAGAAGCTACTATGAGTATGCTACCCAAGCTTGGAGTGGCTATGAAACATCAGGCATATCTTTCTCCTGTGAGAATGGCTAAAATCAAAAATACCAATGACAGCTTATGCTGGAGAGGATGTGGAGAAAGGTGAACACTTTTCCACTGCTGGCGGGAATGCCAACTTGTACAGCCACTTTGGAAATCAGTATGGAGACTCCTCAAGAAAATGGAAATCAGTCTACCACAAGATCCAGCAATTCCACTCCTAGGCATATACCCAAAAGAAGCACATCCATACAACAAGGACATCTGTTCAATGATGTTCATAGCAGCACTATTTGTAATAGCCAGAAACTGGAAGCAGCCTAGATGACCCTCAACCGAAGACTGGATAGAGAAAATCCAGAAGACTGAATAGTACACAATAGTACTCAGCGGGAAAAAAAACAATGGAATCTTGAAATTTGCAGGAAAATGGATGGAACTAGAAGAAACCATTCTGAGTGAGGTAACCCAATCACAAAGACAAACATGATATGTGCTCATTCATATGTGGATTTTAGACATAGAGCAAAGGATTACCAGCTTACAATCCACACTGCCAGAGAAGCTAGTAAGCAAGGAGGACCCTAAAACAGACAAACATTGTCCCCTGGAGAAGGGGAAAGGGTCACAATCCCCTGAGCAAATTGAGAACATGGGAAGAGGTCGGGGGAAGCTACGAGAATGAGAAGGGAAGAAGAGGAAGGATGATTCCATATAGAGGAATACTCCCTGAGCCAAGATACCCAGGGGTGGGCCTAGGCCCTATCCGAAAGGATACAAAAGACTCTGATGACACCCTATGGAAGGCCTCACCATCCAGGGGGAGCAGAAAAGATATGTGACAGATAAAGTTTTAGTTGGGGAGGGGTAGGGGAGGACGGGTGGGAGAAGGGAACTGGGATTGTCTTGCAAAACAATCCTGTTTCTAATTCAAATAAAAAAGTTGGAAAAAAAAAAAGAAGAGGAAGGATGCAGAGGTCATGAGGGAGCAGAAAGGTTGAGTCAGGTGAAAATTAGAAGAAAGGGTATGTGATAGGTAGGGTTTTAGTTAGAGGGGTGGTAGGGGAGGAAGGGAGGGAGAAAGGAACTGGGATTGTCATGTAAATCAATCTTGTTTCTAATTCAAATAAAAAATAATAAAAAATAAAATAAAATAAAATATGGACCTACAAGAAAGAGAGGGAGAGAGAGAGAGAGAGAGAGAGAGAGAGAGAGAGAGAGAGAGAGAGAAAGAAAGGAAGGAAGGAAGGAAGGAAGGAAGGAAGGAAGGAAGAAAGAAAGAAAGATCAGGCAGAGGGCTTGTTCTAACCCTGTCCCTGAAAGCCCCTCCTCAGAGGTTTTCACAAGGTTGATCTCATGCAGAATGTTACATTCTGAATCTCTAAAAGCTCCTGAATAATTGCAACACTGAATGTTAGTAGATTAAAACTTGGGTCATTGGTCTCGATTCCTTTCTGCTGCTGTAATAAAACACTCTGACCAAAGGCACCTTAGGGAAGGAGGGGGGTTTATTTTGCTTCCACTTCCAGGTTACAGTTCATCACTGAGGGAAGTCATGGGAGGAATTCAAGCCAGAACTTTAAAGAGAAACTATAGTGGAACACTGCTAGCTGCTTCACTCACAGACTCATGTTTAGATAGTTTTCTTACTTTGCCCAGGACCGTCTGCCTAGCAAATGGTGCTACCCACAATGGGCTGGGATCTACTACATCAATTAACAATCAAGATAATTACCCATAGATGTGTCAATGGGCTCACAGGTCAATGAGATCTTGGCAATTCTTCAGTCGAGGTTTTCTTTTCAGGCAACTCTGAGCTGTGTCAAGTTGACATTTAAAACCGACTAGAGCAGTCATGTACTGGTTAAGCCATGAAAGGCCAATCTGATCCTTACTACACCAAGACACAGTTTGAACTTTCAGGACATTTTATATTAAACTTGAACAGACTGTAGAACATTCAAAGTAGTCAATTCAGGCACAAATTAGAAATATGGTTCCTGGTAGAAAGTAAACTTGAAAGTGGGCTAACTTCTCTGGCAGAAAAGAATGAGAAGATAAAGAAGGCACTTGAGTACATCAGAGTTGGAAGTACTTGCCACATTTGCTTCTCCATCACTGACAAGGGGACAGTGGGAGAATCTTCAGCCTTCTGCCACCAGTCAGGGTGATTTCCAATTACAATAAATAGACAAAAGTAGTTAATGGAAATTAAAAGAAACATCAAGCTTGATTTGCCAAGCATCTAAAAGGTGATGTCTCAGAAGCAGTTAGGAAAATTCTAGTCAGCTAAGAGACCATAGGAGTGAGAATGGAATAAATGTCCCAGATGCTTTGTAATGTAAGGAACAGAGACAATCCTAGTGAGTAAGTTATCTCTCAAGTATCTGGAGCATCTGATCATCTGGAGCTGAGTTACAAAGAGGTATGATTTGTCAAGCATGGGTGCTGGGAACTGAACTATCTCATTAGGCTCCTACAGCCAGGGGCTCTGCTCAGGAGCTGCAACGCCATACTCTGTCTTTAGCCCCTATGTATGTATGTATGTATGTATGTATGTATGTATGTATGTATTATGTACACACACACACACACACACACACACACACACACACACACACACACACACACAAGAAACCCTTGATACTTCCAGATACGTCTTACTGAGTGTCAGCATGTTTTGTAGGGGTATTTATTAAATTTGTCCATCTCCCAGGGAAAACAGAGGCAGCAATGGCTGCCCAGAGATTGGAGATCAGTCCCCAGCTGTTTCCCTTCAAGTGGACAGCATGACACTTGTGAAATACAGAGTCTTCTAGAATACCACAATGGACTAAGTTCCAGTTGTCCACATTTCAGCCTATCTATCAGCTGTTTTCCCTCTTTCTCCTCCTCTCAAATTCTTAATATCAAATATCATGAACTTGCATTCAAATTCTTGCCTTGGTTTCTGCTTCTAGTGGAGGCAAATTAGAACACGTGAGTTGATATAGTGGTGATATAGTGAAATAAATATCTAAGGCTAGAAGAAGTCATCGTGCTGACATCAGGGGGTGCCATTAGTAGTACGGCTGAAGCACTGGATAGGAAAAAAAGCCACAATCAATACTGCAGAATAAACACCTTGATGTTGGCTTCAGTTGTAAACACAAATTCCACACCCAGTGAGGAGTCTCCAGGGGCTTTATGAAAGTATATGCATGAGTCAGGACACATCAGCTGTCTATTCAGTCTTAGTCCCATGGCTTTCAATTCCTTGAGGTGAGCTTTTACTGTTCCCTTAACTACATACTAATTTCCTATCGTTGAGGTTTTCTGACATCTAGCAATATCCTTTTTCTTTCATCCCATTAGTCACAACATCTTCTGTGCATACCTCTCTTTGATTATATATGAAAAAGAGTTCTAATACATTATTATGTGGGCTTTATAGATGTATGTAACATTATAATATACATAGAGCATGCTTTCTATTATTTGGCTTACAGGCACACAGATAATGCCATGAATGTACATGTAACATATTTCCTATTGTTGGGGTTACCTCCCATTTGTTTAGAAAATTGCTGTAAAAATATAGAACAACTCACATAACACAAGATGAGGTACAAAACGAATGGATCTACACTGGAGACAGAGGAAGTAAGACAGACTTGTAGACTTGGTCTTGGAAATCAAGGTAAAGTTTCTGTTAGTTTAAGCTTAAGTGAGGGAAAAAGTGTAAATCCTGTAATAACACCTCAAGCATCTCTTGACCCAGAAGGACAAGAAGTCAATAGCTGAAGATTTGCCTAGTAGAGAAATGGGATTACTACATACAAGGTACCATTTAATACAGTATTACACATGAGATATGAGATAATGCTCAGGTATCTTCAATTTATCCACCTGGTTTTGTGTTCATTTGGCCTTCTGAAAAGTGAGCAGCATGTTTCTGAAAACACTAGAAATTTATGTGTTTCTTTCATCTTTCTTCAAATCCATGTGATCAATGGTTCACTCAATGTACATTTCTGAAGGCTTTGTAACCAATTCATGTCACTCTGCAGACAAGAAAGAATGAGATTTTTTGGTATACAGAGAAAAGTTCTTTTATTTTCCATTTTGGGTATTATACCAATGGTTGAAGAAATGCTGACTCCTAGTAGAGGGAATCCCTAGTTGTCCATAGGGCCACTGCCTTTCTGAGGGTGAATAAGATGAGCAGCAATGTTGTAATGAACTCTCCCAGTAAATGTCTCCGTAGTGTTACTGACATCAAAAGATGCTGATTTAGCTAAAGCTACAGACTGGAAACTTGGGAAGCAATTGCTATCTACCACCACTTAAAGGAATTTTTAAAACATATATATCCATTCGAATAGTGACTGATAGTAAAATGCAAAGCTTTTTATTGTGCCTGACATCTGTCATTGATCACTAGCAATGCAATTTTGAGTTTTTGGAAAGTTAACATACATTTTTAAATCATTTTAATTGTCTAGAAATTATGGGCAAAGGGCAGGGATCTAACTCTCCAAGTGCATGCAGTCAGAGAAGAAAGAAATTATTAAATTTGAAGGTGAAGGACGTATTCGCATAGCTGATCATTATCCAATGCATATAAGAATCAAAATATCACATGGTACTTCATATGTTCAGATACTATGTGTCAATCATAAAATTTTAAGTAAAAAATGATTAAGAAATCAATAGCATTTCCAGCAGCAATTGCTTCATATTTATTGAGTATAGCCTACATATGAGACAGTATTTGGACAGTCCGGATGATCTTATTTCATTCTTAAGACAACACAGTCATCTGTGTCTAAACTACTATTAAATCATGTTGGCTGACAAAATGCAATCACGATCTTGTCTGTGTTCAATGATTTTTAAAACAACATTAATTTTCATTACTTCATTGCTAGATTATTTCATGAACATTAATTCCAAAGTTTCAGGAGGCAGTTTTCTTTCTTTTAGTACCATAAAATTGATCTCACTATGTTTTGTCGCCAAGTCTGATGATTAAACTTTTAGAAATATAGAAATATTACTTACTGTGTGATTTATAAATATATAAAACACTAATTTATCTCACACTGGAAAACAACAAAACAGTGAGATAAAAATCAATTATTTTAGTCCTAAGGCAAGATATACTATTGGTTCCAAAGGATGTGCCAAGTCAATCAATCAATTTTATGAGCACCTGCCAAATTATACAGTGAAATTTGGAGGCTGAAACATCTCTAGAAATTTCTGTTCCATTCCTCACCATGACGTGTGATGTTGACACATAACACTCTTCCTTGGATATCTTAATGGATTTTAAAATTTGTGACACCACTTATCAGACTATAAATGTCAGATAGTGGGTGTTATTTTCAATGACTTCAGTGTGCCTTTCCTAGAATACCTAAAATCTGTGGTTTCAGAAAATACAAGTGAATTATCTGATTATTCTATAGGCCAAAAATCTGACCTAGGTCACAGGTCAGATAAAAATCCACATACCAGGCTGGATAGATGACTCAGTTGGTGAAGCACCTGCCTTGCATGCCTGAGGACCTGAGATCAGATCCCCAACATCCACATAATAATTCGGGCACAGAGGCCTGCCTCTGTAAGCCCAGTGCTGGACCATGGATGCAGGTGGATCCTGTAGTTCACTGGTGAGCCAGTTTAGCCAACTAGTGAACTGTGGTTCAATGACAGACTAGGTCTCAAAAATAAGATGAAGAGTGATGAGAAGAAGATGCCTAACATCAGTTGAAGACCTACACATGTACACACATATATGTGAGCACATGTGCACATACCCATAGGCAAATATATGCCAAAAATAGATAAAACTGAGATGTCATCAGGATACATTTCTTCTGAAATAGTCTACAGGATGTCTATTTCCATGCCTTTCATGGTAGCAGAGGCTGCAGAGAGTTACTGACTCCTGGCCTCTTCCTGGCAGCATGTGGAAACATTCTCAGTCCCCATATTTCTTTCATGTTCTTCTATTGTTGTTCTGTGCTTAGTTCCACCTGTATAATATAGGGAAATGTTCTTGCTCCAACACTAACTGGCTATCAGCCTACAATCCATCTGCAGTTCTCCTTTCCCCTTCACCATGTAAAGGAGCTTGCTCAAGGGTCCCAATATTAAGGATGCAAACAGCTTTATTATGATGGGGTCTATATTGCTAATTATTCATGCCCATTTATTATGTCCAAATATTTCCTGAGCACCTATTATATTTCCAGTACCTAGGTAATCTCTACAAGTGAATATAATCAAGAAAAAATATCCTTTTCTTTGGGAACTTGCATTTTAAATTTTAGCTACTAACTTCAGACAGAAAACACAACTTAAACTTTACAAAAAGGAAAAAAGTCTATCTTTAAGAAGACACAAGATAGTTTCCAAGAATAAACACATTGCTTACTATACTGTTTTGCCTGAGGCAAGTTCTCTAAATCGATTACAAAAGTTGTGGAAAGAATAAACTAGAACTAGTGACCCACAGAGTAGTTTTTAGGCAAACAGAAAATTATAGCTAATTTTATTAAGCATAGATTCTGTACTTTTGAATTCTCCTACTAGCTATAATCTATTTGTAACCACCCAAATAAATGTCCAGGATATTTTTCTTGGTCATTACAGAGATGCCCCAAACAGTGGAAAACACTCAGTTGCTCCAGGCAACAGTGATGATCAGTATTTGATAACTCATTTTTTTCCAGAGATGCTATAAACCCTAGGTATCAGATATATTGAGAAACAGCAATGCCTAGCACATAGCTCAGCTGTCAGTCCTTCTGGAACAATTGACGCTAGCATCAAGGTACATCAACAAAACACATTATAAAAATGCACTAGGATATGACAAACTTGGGTCTTTAAAGATTTATAATTAAGCTGCCCACATGTACGCTGTTTCAAACTTTATAAGTTGCACCTGCCAGGTGTCAGAATCATGCATATGAATACATTCAGGATATTTATGATCCTAGGCCATTTCAGACTGTAGCTGCCTGGAGCTAGCTGACTGTGATTGATTTTTAAAAAAAAAAAAAATTAAGCACACACTTCAGATGTCACTCATGCTCTGAAAGGTGTGCTTTGCTTTTTCTTATTTTTCTACTTTTACTTTATTTGATAGGTAGAGGTGACTGTAAATATAGATGCTGGTAAGTTGTAAAGATAAAAATAAATACAATATCTTGTTTGAAGATGTGTTGTCATGGGAGCCAGTGAATGAACGTATGTGCTAAAGCCAAGACAAAGGTCAATAAGATGGTTCTGCAGTGGAAACTCACAACTGAAGCACAACTAACATGGTCTCTCCCACCCTCTTCTGGAGTGTCCTCCAAGAGGGGTGAAGAGTTCTCCATTTCTAAGGTGTGTACCAGAGAGGGTAATCTTCTCTCATGATGTCTCCACCCTGCACTCTCCAAGTGTGGGAAAATGACAAGCAAATCAGTCACACAACCCGAACCATGTGACCAATGGAGTCCTGGCATCTTGCAGGTCTGGGAAAGGCATAAGCAGATACAGCCACTGTCATTTCTCTCTCTGTCCCCAATTCTAATTTACCCATTTGAATTCTGTATTTTCTCTTTCTTAGTCCCAAAAAACCTTCACCTCCCCAAAGCTCATCAATGCCAACCTGAACATGCCACTATCATCTGCCTTGCATCTGGACAGCCAACTCCATCCCTGGTGGAGGCAACTCATTTCACATTAATAACTACTTTTTTTTACCACTGGTCCACATGATGCTCATTAATGTCCACCTTAAATTACTACAAGTAAAACTGCATGGTGTCATATTAGGAATTTTAGTTACTAAAAGTTTCAAAAGGAGAAGAGATATATCTGTTATTCAATGTTTTATTGTGGATATTTTCAAGTACATACTAAGCAGAGAGGAAAAAATAAGAAAGTTGCCTACATTCAGCTTCAGACTGTTAACTCATGGCCAACTTAGTTTATCACCTTTTCAGAGACATCACATAATTCAACTTATAAATATCTCCAGATATGTACTTAAAGGATAGGGATTTCTCTTTAAACAAAAGCACAACTTCCTTGTAGCAACTAATGTTTAATACTACCTCTGTAGTATCTTTATCATCCTGTGTGTCTTAGTCATTGCTCCAAAGTGGATGTGCATGCATGAAAATATTGGCAATGTTTTTCAATTCAGGAAAGCATAAAATTTCCAAGATTATTGGGATGGAAATATGGCTCAGAGGTTAAAAGCACATGCAGAGGACCTGGGTTCTGTTTCCAGTAACCACATGGCAGCTCACAACCCTCTATAACTCCAGCATCAGGGCCTCAAACACCTACTTCTGGCCTTTGGAATGGTGAACATACAGAGATACATACAGGCAAAACAACCGTCCACATTACATAATAAACAAACTAACAAACAAATGGTTTAAAAATAAATGACTAAAACGTTTTCTTGATCTTGTCTCCATTTTTAAATGTGTAAGTAAAGATGTAAACACATGCGGATAGCCCGTGCAGTGTAACTCCTCTGGCATGGTCAGCAGCATGCATTCTCCTGTCACCTGCAAGGCTTCAAAACGGTCCTTACAGCTTCTCTTGGGAAGAAATGTGTCTCTCCTCCTTTGGAGACCTGAAGATATGCCAAGTTTATCTGTGGTTAATGTCCCCAAAGATGCCCAATTTTTAAGTAATATCAGCTCATCAAAGTTGATATCTCATCCACTGGAGTCATTAGATTTAAGAATTCAGCTTATCTGATGAAATGTATTCAGAAAAAATATTTGCATATATTTATAACTTCCAGAAAAAAAAGTTTTATGAAAAAAGGAATTGTGGTTAAAGGGTAATGGGAAATAGAGGAAAGAGGTTGTATGGCATAGAAAGAAACTTAGAAAAGTTGTAGACCACAGCTCTGATGCAAACCAACAGAAGCAAAGCCCAAGGAAGAAAGTGGCAGATACTTAGAGCAATTTGGTCCATGACAGCCATCATTTTCTTCTATCATCCTTAGATACACATATTAAAGCTTGTGGTGTTGGAGAAATAGCATATCACATGACTTCCTGAGCTCATCCTGCCATCTTTGGTTACTGCTGACATTGTCCCAATCTTTAAATATTCATGTGTGGTTCAAGTTCATAGTGTTCTGTTCCAAGTGTCTCTTAAGTAAGAGTCTCTTCAAGTTCACAGTGTTCTGTCCCAAGCGTCTCTTCAGCTACATGGCAGTACTCTTTCTCCTTACAATAGTTGCTGAATATTTTCAAGGAAAAAACTCCTGACCACATTCAAAGCTGTCTCTTAGGCATCTTAGGGTTATACTTTGTTTGATTTTGTTGATATGACTGCAAACATTTTAAAAATAGGAAAATTATGGAAAAATACAATAAAAAATACAGCAATGTTGCTTCTCTTTCAAGCACAACCATGATTTCAAATCTGATCTTGGAATTTGAGTGGTAGTATGGGAACATAGTTTCCATTATTCTTTTCATTAATATACTGAGGCTGATTGCATGATACAAAGAGCTAAAGTTTATAAACATATGCAAGCCTTGTAGTTCATATAAAAAATAGAATTCCCTTGTCAAGCATAAGTGTCTTTCACCATCTTTAATCAGACCCAATTTTTATATTGGGATATGAAAACCTCTACTTATCATACCATTCAAAATAAAATAACTTAATATGCATGACCAGCTCTAAATCCCCTGGACCATTTTTATACATTTTGTGATAATGTCATATACAACTGCAATGTATTTGATCACATACACCCCTCCCCTCTCCAACTTTTCTCCACCCACCACACCTCCTTCTCAAATTCTTATTCTGTTCTTTGATTGCTACACACACACACACACACACACACACACACACACACACACACACACATTTTGACATGGGCATTGTATTAGCATAGGGCCGTTTTGAACACATTTCCCAACATAACATAATGGACTGGTAGAATCTTGAGAAATGGCAGTAGACTCGAGTCTCATTTAATAAAATAAATTTCTCAAAAAAATATACAGAACCTTCACTTCACACTTGTGACTTCCTATATCAAACATTTGAGTGACTGTCATTGCACAAGGCAGACAAATGGACTCCTTGTCAAAGGCGCCTCACCCCGAGGTCATCACAATGCGGGCCATTATCTACAAGGTAAGCATATCTTTTAAAATCTGAAACTAAGTCTAGAGAAATCCTTCACATGCCATTAACTCAAGCAGAGAACAGAAAGCCAGAATATTACACATGTGTGAGTCAATTTACAGAAAAGATGAGAACCATTGTCCTGGTCAGAAGCAGCTAAGATCAGTCAGGAGTGATTGAGACTGATGTGCGCACACATGGACTAAATCAGAAGCAGGAAGTGGAAAGCCATTCAAAAGACAGTGTCACAGTTGGGTTAATCAGCAGTTCCATTGGGAGGCTAAGCATGATTAGTGGATGGGTCTCAGATGAATGACAAAACAGCTTTCGAGTAGCTTGGATATTAGTTTGGGCTGCAACATACCAAAGAGAATGGCAATGGTAGGACAGCTTTGGTATATTCAGGAATTGACTCACCTAAACCAAGAAGAAGAAAAAAAAGGGACAGAGTAAAATCAACATCAGCTCCCAAGAAACTTCAAATTGTTAATGGCTTGGAAAATGAGGGCATGGCATCAGAGGAAAGTTCTACACTGTGATGGTTGAGGTGAAGCCAGTGGGAGCTGTTCTTAATCTCCTTCCCTTTGAGGTTCTGATGTGGATGTCTCTAGGAGGTTCCCACATCCCCTCCTAACAGTCAGGATCCCCTTAAAATCTTTCCCCATTTCTCTCACCTTTCTAGGAATGGCAATAATTTGTTAGTTGCCAAGAAGTAGGGCTCAGAATCATTTAGATCCTAATATACTGACAGAATGATCCAGGGAAAAGTCACTTTACAAGTATGGATTGTAGAGATGGAGGGAACCTTAAAGGCCGAGATAACCAGAGCCCTTGGGTTTATAGATAAAGAAAGTGAAGTCCAACCACATTAGGGGTTGTCAAAGTCACAAACCAGAGTCTAGGAAGAGGGCTCAGGACTGAAGCAGCGTGCACAGGGTCGGCACCAGTCCTCTACTTATAGTATGACTTCCAGTTTAGTGTTTCTGTGGGATTCCTGAGTGTGCAAAATGAATGAGTCTCTGATTCTTGTGCCTTCTCTTGGGCTCTTTTCTTTCTATCAGTTTGTCTTGTGAACATCAATAACATCAATGTGGTAGTTTTTGTTTCATCTTACTGTATTTTAAAAATGAATAAGTGAATGAAAAACTATCCACTAGGGTAAAGATTAGCAACTGAACTGCCATGTGTAATGGCAGGGAGAGAGAAAATCAGTTTCCTCCAATGGAGTGACACTTGGTGTATCAACAAATTATTGATGCCATCTTGGATGCCCATTTCAAGGATCATCACCCTGTGAGAATGCATTAGGTCCCTGGATTTGAGCAGCCTGGGTTTTGTTGATCTAAACTAAACCAGTTACCAGTTGGCAACCCTTGGAGTCCTTAACGCCTGGAGACTTCAACTTCATCTATAAGATGGAACTAATGAGACAGCGCTTCCCCAGAAGGTTTTTGATAACATCACAAGCAAAGGGAATCCGTTTTGTCCAAAAATGCAAATTAACTCTTCCAGACTCCACATGAAGTTTACAAACTTTCTCCACATGGTACATTCCATGGATTTAGTAAGCATTTTAATGGGTCACCTGTCTATTACAGATAACTTTCCTTTTATTCTTGTGACAATAAACCAACAAAAGAAAAGAATGAGAGAAAATGTTTCTCCTTTTTTGATGAATATTTGCATCAAGTTCTGTCCATTCCATTAGGGACCCCTCTCTAGCTGATGTTCACATCCTCACATTTGTAATTGTCCTCCCAATTCACCGTTGACTTATCCTTGGGCATGACCCCTAGAGCATGCTGATGCAAACACCATGTAACTCCTCAGTCTCCCCTATCATTTTGATGGGATTAGGATCACCATGGAAACACACATCTAGATGGGTGTATCTGAGGAAGTTCATAGGCTGGACTAAGTAAGGTAGGAAGACCCACACTAAATGTGGATGGCACCATTCTATGGGCTGGTGATCTGGGTTGAACAGAAAGGAAAAAGCCTACTGAACCACACATTCATCTCTCCCAGCTTCCTGACTGCAGATGCAACATACCCCACAGCCTCAAACCCCTGACACCATTCCTTCTCCCACGGTGATGGATTGTTCCCTCACACTGTGAGCCCAAACAAACCTTTCCACACTTAAGTCATTCTGGTTGACTATTTTGTCACAGTTGTAAGAAAATAAACTAATATATACCCCTTCAGAACTCCCTTATCCACCCCTGGGAACATTGCCTGGAATGACACCATTTTTGAAACATTGTAAATGTTTCAAGCAGATGACTGGATCCTTCTAACTGCCTCAAATTGTGCTCTTCGGCCCTCTTAGCTCTACTCTTCCTCTGATGCCTCTCCCTTTGCAATGGTTAATGTTTTGAGTCAGCCTGGCTAGGCCATGGTGCCACATTATTAAGTCAAATAGACCATGGAGAATGCAAACTGCCCTTTAGTGTGTGTGTGTCGGGGGGAGGGGGGCTCTTCTAAGTAGTTGAAGTCCTAAATGGAAACTAAGTCTGATGTATTTGAAAGAGAAAATAATTAAGCAGAAGATTGCTGATAGATTAGAATTGCAACCCTACACCTTAGATCCTGGATTCTAGCCTGCCAGTCAGTCTACAGATTCTAGGCTGACCAAGCTTCCATGATTACATGAAGCAAGCCCTTAAAATCATTAAAATGAAGCTTTTTTCCTACCTCCCTCTCCCCCTCTCTCTCTCACCCCTCTCTTCCTTAACCCCTCTCTCTCCCCTCCTCTCTCTCCCTATCTCTGTCTCTCCTTCCTTCTGCCCCCTCTCTCTCTTATTTCTTCCATGAATAGTGCTGGCTCTTTTCTTTCCTGATGCTCTTAACATCTTACATGTGTCCTTATCCTCCAAATTCAGTGGATTTGAACCCTGAGTCTAGTAAACATCTATGCCCTGCATGCTTGCATATAGGCAATTGTACATGGCTGACTAAGATCAAACTACAATGTGCACAGGGTCTATCAGTGGCCCATAGCCTGGGCTGAGCACACATCCCCATTAGAAACAGTTTCCAGCAGGTACCACTGTTACATTTCCTTAGACCATTTTGTAAATGAAGGTGTCTTTCTGTAGATAGATGCTCAACCTAACCTGATATTTTTATGAGAAAAGGTATCTCTCCTCAGAACCAATGTCATCTGGATCCACTTGCCCCATCCAATCCATCTGGAACCATTTTCCAACATCCTATCTCCCTTGTCCACATAGACAAACATTTAAGAACAGTATTGGCTGTCTCCACACCCATGTATTGTGGTTCTCTTCCAAACACTGATGCAGTGTTTTACTCCCACCTTTCAGATAAATTGCTGATATCCCCAAATTGCTTGTTAATTTTACAGGCACTAGGGCAGTGGTTCTCAAGCTGTGGGTCACAACCCATTTGAGGTTTGAACAACTTTTTCACAGGGGTCACCTGAGACCATCCTGCATATCAGATATTTATATTATGGTTCATAATACTAGTAAAATTACAGTTATAAAGTGGAAATGAAAATAATTTGATGGCTAGGGGTCACCACAACATGAGGAACTGTATTAAAGGGTCACAGCATTAGGAAGGGGAGGTAGAGAACCACTTCAGTGGAGAGTTGGATTTAATTGTGCTGATGTTTTTCTCTTTCCTTCTGTGTCTCCTTTCCTTGTCTCCCTCCCTCTTCTCTCATCTTTCCATCTCTTCTCCTTGTTGTATGTGTTTATCAAGTGTGTCTGTGTAGATTTTTGTGTGGGAATGCAGGTACACATCACAGATATGAAGATGAGAGGACAACCTCAAGGGTCAGTCCCCACTTTCTACCTTGTTTAAGACAAGGTCTCTTCATAATTTACTGTTGCATGCTCCAGGCTGACCTGCTCACAGAGTGATTCTCTTGCCGCCATGGCACAGCTCAACATGGGAACACTGGCATGATCAGACCAAACAGGTTTCCAAAAGACTCCAGTGCAGAACTCTATGCAATATACAAGTTGGATAAGACATTGGTATATACTTCATAGACAT
Organism: Cricetulus griseus; assembly: GCF_003668045.3. NCBI lineage: Eukaryota > Metazoa > Chordata > Mammalia > Rodentia > Cricetidae > Cricetulus > Cricetulus griseus. The sequence continues at coordinate 189,125,363 of NC_048596.1, read as the reverse complement.
ATTCATAACTTCTGCTGGCTAGTTATACATCAACTTAACACAAGCTGAAGTCATTTTAAGAGAGAGACTCTCAACTGAGAAAATGTTCCCACAAGACAGGCCTATAGGCAAGCCTGTAGCACATTTTCTTGATGATTGACGTGGGAGGGCTCCACACACTTTAGGTAGTCCCATGCCCAGGCTAGTGGTTCTTTAAGAAAGCAGGCTCAGGAAGCCAGTAAGCAGCATTCCTCTGTGGCCTTTGCATCAGTTCCTGCCTCCAGATTCCTGCCTTGAGTTCCTTCTCTGACTTCCCTGGATGATGCTATAGGCTGAAAAAAAAAAAAAAGCTTTTCTTTCCCAGAGCTGCCTTTGGTCATGCTGTTTCGTTGCAGAAATAGTAAACAAACTAAGACATAGGCCTTTCAAATTACTCAAAACTGTTGCTCCCTGCTAGAAAAAAAATTACACTAAAAAATTGTGCCATGGCTAAGTTTACACTTGATTCAGTTCAGACTTGAGTGAAATAGTGAAAGGTTAAGAAGTTTTAAAAGTGCAAATAAGAAAGTCAGAGTAGGTTTGATTTCAAAAGATCAAGGAGATACAACAGAACAATTTTCTCCCAATGTGGATGGATTTCAATATTTGCCTGTCATCTTTGACATGGAGCCTTACAAAGAAAGTGCAAATGTCACTTCAAACTCAATTAATTCATATATTTATTCTAATCTCAGGTTTTAAAATTGATTTCTGAAATGATATATTGAATTTCTTTTAACATTTTATTCTCAATGTAAAGACAATGCTGCTATTGAAACAATATCTTTGTAGCCCTTGGGATAATTTTCCACAACTTTTCAAAATCTTGATAAAATAAATACAGGTTTGTGTTTTTTTTTCCTCCTGAAACTGATTTTCCCAGGCTGCCCTCAACTCATGATGACTCTGGCATAGTCTAATAAAGCTATGACTCCCAGAAAATAGTGTTTTCATTGTCCCAGCAATTTTTCTCTTCTCTTTCTTATGGAAAAGGAATCCTATTATTAAGTACTTAAAATATTCAAGGCTCTAAAAGGGAAATGCTCTCTGTTCCAGAGATTAATAACAATGAGACACAAAAGGGAAGCTGAGGGTTCAAAGCCAAACAGAAATTTCATTTGCAGAATGGAAGTCAGACCCAATTTCTTTTTAGCATCTGTCTCTGATTTATAGACCCCACTCCACAGACTATGTCCTCATATTTTTGTAATGCTTAAGTTTTTTCTCCTTTCACAGCCTCAGTTCTTCTGGATAAAGGCCCTCACTCATGCTTGAAACTTTTGTAACACATAGTCTTCTTGGTCACCCAAAAAATTAGTCTTCATAAATGCTGGTCAAAGTCCTAAGATGCACACAATAATATAAAGAGATAATTTTTAGACAATGCCAGCCCCGGAGTGTGATGCATAAAGGCAATGTGGGAGTGTGGGTGGATACAGCCAACTTGTGCAAGTCATTGTTCTTATGACATTATACAAATTACTTTGTCTCAATACAATATACTTGATAAGCTGGCCAAGTATACCACCAGGCTTTGGATCTGTAGTAAGTAATAATAGAAATATTTTCCCATGCCTATCTTACAATGGGAACTTTTCAAGTCTATCCTAACTTACATTGGCAATAAGCACATACTGTCAATCTCCAAAGGATCAGCAGCTTTAATTAAGACACGAGTGTGCTTTTTAATAAAGGCAGATGCACAGTCTGAATTTTAGCCAGTAGTATTTGGGCATTCAGTTATGGCAAGGGTATAATTTGGAACAAAGGCCAGCCATCTAAGAATAGTGAAACAGACTGAAAAATATATTCATGTGTCTGAAACAGAGTTGATGAAGGTTGTAGAAAGCATGCAAAAAAAAAAGAATCTAAAGGGACTTCCTGTAAATGGAAATGACACTATTGCAGATGTCACTGAAAACAAATAAGACCCCAGGGAAAGTTATGTGACTATTGGAAAATTAATGATGGGAAGCAGGCTTGACAAACTAGTGGCTTCATTGTGGCTGGGAAGCCCTAGGCTATATGGATGAGGAGAAGCTTCTCTGGCCAAGTTTGCCTTAGAAGTCAATGAAGACCAAGACAAGAGGTTTAGGAATGCAGCAGACTTTGGTGAATGTATGATGAGCTGACGTTAAGCATATGAGATCTGAGCTACCGTGCTCAAGGAAGCAGCTGCCAGAACATGCCAGGTTTGGAGTTGGATAGAGCCTCTAAGCCCACCTGCCAAGTGAAACACTTCAATAGAACCCAGGCACATGCTGCTCTTTGCACACCAAGAGTATATGACATTCCCAACCCAGAAGTGACAGCAGATGTGTTAATCCACATATATACTCTTCCACCTGGTCCTCAGCAGTGAGTTCCAGAGCTCATCTGCCAAGCATTTGATGAGGCACGGCAATGCTACTTCCCCACATAGAAATCAAATCAAGGCTTTGAACTACAATACAGATTTGATAAATAACAAAGGACCAGATGCATAGAGTTCACAATATTCTACTTGCTTAGATGACATTGTGTCTAAAAGCAATTATCTTACACCAAAAGTTGAGCCTTCTGCATGGTTTCCCCTTTTCAAGATTTATTATTTATTTATGTGTATGGGTGGGAGACTGTATGCATGTGGGTGCAGGTGGCAACAGAGGCCAAAAGGGGACATAGGATTCCCTGGACCTGGAGTTATATGACAGTTGTACGCCATAGGTGCTAGGAATAGATCTGCAGTCCTATGAAAGACTAGCCCTTAACTACTGACCCCTCTTCCAGCCTCTATATCTCCCTCATATATACACTGACAGACTGCTCCTGGTGCTAGAGAGATGGCTCAGGAGTTGGGAACACCGGCTGGCTACTTACAGAGGACCCATGTTTAGTTCCCAGAACCCACATAGTGACTTACAACCTTTTATAATTCCAGCTCCAGGGGAGCCATCATGTTGATCTGGCCTCCATGGGAACTATAAACACGTGGTGTACATATAGATATGTAGGTGAAACACTCATACACAAAATATAAACTGAATAAATATTTAAACTTAACAAGACTTCTCTTTGCATACTCAAGAATATTAGCAGGGGACAAAAAGCTGAATGTAAACTATCAATGCCCATCTGTTATTAAGAGTTCCGGTAGAGAGGTTAGATGGCACAGAGACCTAGCATAGAACCAAACATGATTGGAGGAAAAAATGTCAATGTAATGATGTCTAACTATATTCTGCTATACACATAGATTGGTGGCTACTCCAGTTGTCATCAAAGAGCCTTCATCCAGTAACTGATGGAAACAGATGCAGATACCCACAGCCAAGCATTGAACTGAGATCCTGCTGAAGAGAGGGAGGCAGAATTGTATGAGTGGGAGAAATAATTGTATGAGTGGGGAGGGGGCAAGGACATCACAAGAGAACACATAGAAACAACTAACCTGGGCTCATAGGAGCTAATGGACTCTGGACCAATAGCCAGGGAGCCTTCATGGGACTGACCTAGACCCTCTACATATATGTGACAGATGGTAGCTTGATTTACCTGTAGGACTCCTAGCAGTGGAAGCAGGGGCTGTCCCTAAAGCTTTGTCAGGCTCTTGGGAACCTATTCCTTATACTGGATTGCCTTGTCCAATATTAATACAAGGGGGGAAGCTTAGTCCTACTGTAACTTAATATGCTGTACTTCATTGATATATATGAGAGGCCTGCCTCCTTCTAAACAGAAAGATAGGAGAGGTGGGTTGAAGGGGGAGCAGAGAGGAGATGGGGAGAAATGGGAGAAGAGGAGAGAGAGGAAACAGCAATTGGGAAGTAAAAGAAATTGAATAAACTTAAATAAAAGAGTTCAGGTGGGGTTGACTATCTTAAATCTCAGCTTCTTCAGTATGTGGATCTGTCCTCCACATACATACATCGATGCTGAGGAGAAAGCAAACAACCATCCATTCCCTCCAAGCAGGGCACTGGGGACAGAAGAAAGGAAAGATGCTACTCAAGTCCAGCTTGGTGAGCTAATGAAGTTATTGGGTTTGCTCCTGGAGAAGAAGTAAGAAATTACATACCAGAACATGGATAACTCAAAAGCAGCCATGTCATTGGAAGGCCCCACACCTGAATGTATGACAGCTTCCTTAAAAGCTGCCTGACCATTCAATCTACATACTCAACTACATGTCTGGACCATGTGCATCCAGAAAGCAGGGGGGATTGGGGCTGGAATCCCAGGTGAGGGTCTGATAATGCTTCATCCCCTCCATATATTAGGACAACTAATAACCCCCAGAACCATCATCACAGGTGTCACTATCAACTGTTCAGTCTTGGTTATTTTGCTACCATGACTAGGTTATCTCTTCTCCATGGTTTGGTATCATGGCTATGTTGAGCTCAGGGGAGACTAAACTGTACTACAATAAGTAAGAGGTATGTCATTTGGAAACTAAAAGGGAGACAGGTCTCTCCATAGGTACTCTGAGTCTACTTCCACTCTCACTCTGTACACAAAGTATAAGAAGATTGTGGAGGTGACATATGGAGCATAGCTTTATGTGTTGGCCTCAACAACTTCTTGTTTCACTTAGACTGGTGAACCAAGGATTAGGACACAAGAACATGCAGGCTCCTGTGTCAATGACCTCCCCTATGAAATTGATTAGTTTAGGCAGCTATTCAATTATTGGCAAACATGGAGGACATTGGGTATGGACTACTCCCTCATAATCAGCTACTTGCTAACTGAGGTTGTAGAACTCTAATAATGAGAGTCGGGTCAGAGCAGCTGGAGAGATGGCTCGGTGGTTAAGAGCACTGACTGCTCTTTCAGAGGACCCAGCATCAATTCTCAGCACCCACATGGTGGTTCACACCTGTCTATAACTCTGCTCTAAGGGAACTTATGCCCTCTTCTAGCCTTCTTGGGAAACCAGGCATACATGCAAGAAAAATATCCACACACATAAAATAAAAATAACAAGTTCTGGCTCTAGATGGAGATATGGTGTGCTGAACTACCCTGAAGACCTTCACACTACTTAGGGGAGACTTTGGTGTAAAGAACATACTCATATCAATGTACACTTTCTTAAAAGTTAATTTAAATGAGGATGGCAATCACATGGGAGGGAAAACCTCAACAGAGAAAACTGCTTCTCCTGGAAATTCCATAATTAACAAAGCCTGCATACAAGGCAGTTTGTCACAATGGACTCTTTGGTCTTGAGACTGTGCTGCAAAGCAATGGTCTTATTGGCCATTATACACCTCACCTCTTGAGTGAGCCCCAAATTCACTTTGCAGTAAACTCCACCTACCTGCTACACCAGCCTCTTTATCTCATGCAGATTCTTTCTATGGAGATCACAGAGACTGGGAGTTGGGGTAGGGGGAGATCTGAGCAACAGAATAGACCGGCTGGTAGAAGGAGCTGGTATGTTTCATTCACTCTTGTACCTCTGTTTGTCAGTAGTTACCAAATCTTCACAAGATCCCAGTCTCAATGGTTGTCCCCTTCCTCATGGCCCTCTCCTACACAGCCCTTGACATAGTTCGCATTCCAACTAGGCTCAGATATCTGGAAATACCACCTTCTCATTCTGCCTACAGCTCTAGGCCTTGTAGAATCTTCCTGCTGATGTTAAATTCAGAGTTCCCTCACCATCTGATATTTGGCAGCTCGGCTTTTCCATCACCTGTAACCAATTTTCTATAATGACTTCCCAGTTTCAGATTCCTGGGGTGATTTCTGGTTTCCTGACTGGGCACTGACTCAGAGGACAATTTAGAACCAGAACTAATGCTTTTACTTCTTTCTACTCTGTCATAATATAATCAAAGATTAGACAACCTGCTATGTATACCCATGCCACTGCAACATCATGTAAGTAAATGACTGTGTACGATTAAAGTGTTAGCAGAATAAATAACAAGAAATAGTCTATGATAGTTCATTTTCATTATTTCCATTCACTTTTACTATCAATAACTGTTGCACAATACTACACAAATTAGGGAGCATCTGTATTTATGTCTATTAGTTTTATCATTGCTGTAGCCAACTATGTGAATGAAAGACATTAAGGGATGAAAGATGTATTTTGTGCATGGTTTCAGAGATTCCTGTCCATAAATGCTTGGCACAATGTTTCTGGCTCTCTGAAGAGGCAAAACTTCAGGGTAGATGCATCTTGCTTCATGGAAGACAAGTGGAGAATTACAGGAAGGAGAGCACACCCTGAGTGGCATACTTCCTCCCATTAAGCCCTACCTACTGAGTCTTCCAGAACTTCCACCAGTGGGGACCAGCACAGGAGCTATGTGTGGGTAAATTTCTAGTTCAGTGGGTACTAGGAAACCTGTCAAAGGATTCCTTCTGGAGAGTTTTTCAGACAAAATTAGCATTTGAGTGTCAATCAAGTCAGAGTCCAGAAGAGCCATGACCATTGTGAGGTGAGCTTCACTCAACTTGCCAAGAAACGGAACAAAGGGGCAGAAGAATGCCAAATTCACAGCATCTCCCCCTGCCTCTCCTTCTCTCCCACTCCCTCTTTTTATCTTCCTTCTCCTACCTTAGGGCAGCTGAACTCCTGATTCTTGGCTTTATCCCATTACCAACACCCCAGATTTTCTAGCTTCTAGACAAGAGACTTTGGTCCATTTCAGCCTCCATAGCTGAAGAAACTAATTCTCATTATAGTGGTTGTTTCTTTTAAATACTTTTGTGACTTCTTATCCTTTCTTTTCTCTTCATCTCCTTTCTTCTTTTACTTCCTGCTAGCTTTGTCCCATCTGAAATTGTTTATAAAGTTAATTTTACTTACTATTTCAACAAATAAATACATATCCTTCTTACTGTCTCTGCATCTCTTCTTGTTCACTCCTTAAGACTCATCTGTGCTACCAGGTGGCATATCACTCTAATTTTGCTATCAGTCTTGGAATTCACTCCAGAATCAGACAATGTATTCTTACATTACCTGTTTTTTATGACCACACAGTAATTTATTTCTGAGGAGGTGCTATAACTTACATAAGTTAATGATCTGTTGCTAGGAATCAATAATATTTCGTTACTATTATTTAGTTTCTCTCTGTGTAACACTGTGAGTTTGATGCCGCAGTTAAAGGGCAAATTAATATTCTGAATTCCTGTTTAAAGAGTACAGTATTTTGGGTTGTCAAACATTCTCATACATTCCATTCTTTTAGGAAGCTTTGTGTCAATTTTAAATTAAGACAAAGATGCTTTTGGATAATTGCATGCTAACTTTTCTGTCAGTTGCCTATTTATAATTTTACCACTTTCTTAAAAAAACAGAAAATTATGGTTTTATTTTTGTCATTAGTTTTTAGACTGTTTACACTTGTGTAATAAGATAGAATTTTTGTTACATTGTACACACACACATACACACACACAAACACAAGCACATGTACAAAACACGTAGGAGTTAGTTATCTTCTTCTGTCATGTGGGTCTGGAAATAGAATTCATGTCACCACAAACTTTGTGATGATTGCCCTTACCTGAGCTATTTTGCTGACCCATAAGAAATTTTATGTAATAATATAAATAGTCTATAACTGACCTGATAGATTAGCTTGTCTGTTCTAACACAGCCATGGAGTGCCTTAAGTATGGCCTCTGTGAACTGCTGCAACCTCATTCCCTACGACTTTCTTGGCAATTGAGATTGAATCCAGGCCTTTCCTCCCAATAAGCACACTCTATCTCTGTCTATCTTCCCAGCTGTATTTTATTAAATGTTTTTTTCATATTAATTAATTCAATTTTAAATTTAAGTAACCATATGGTTAGTGGCTAGTGTACCAAATAGTCTAGCTTTATAAATTAAAGAGGCCAAGTCTTTGCCACTGGAAGAACAGAGTTAACATTTAGTTCTACAATTGTTTTCTCGGTCTTGATCTTAGAGCAAGTCCTCCTCACAACACTAACTTAGAGAATGTACAGATGTGTACTGGATCTCAGATTATTCTACACCTACTGCTGTGCTTTTATGGAATTAAAGATCTGTTTCTGGCTCTGAACTGTATTGAGTGACCCAAATTTCCCCCTGCTTTTCTGCAAATTAGAATTGCCTAGGTGTACTTTTTAAACCACAAATGCCTACGATCCCATCTCCAGACAGTCTCAAGGGAAATCAAAACAGAGTTACAGGAAAATTTAGAACCCAAGGACACAACCTAGAACCAGTGACTTCTACCTGGCCTTCACTGAATGCAGCCAATTAGAGAGCAAGACCATGATGGCCCCTTCACTCCCCATGTAAAAGAGCCTAAGGGCCACTGGAACAGAAAGGGCTTTCTTCATCTGTGGTGGCTACACTCACCTGGGCTTGTCAATTGTGAATATGTTTATCTCAGATAAAGTCACTGGAACAATTAGAAATGATTCAGTCTCTCTGAACATACACTATGCTCCTGCTGAGCATGGTAAGCTGCTGCCTGTCCCTCATCACTATTTAAATCTAAGTGAGCCTGTAGCTGAATGAAGCCTGTTCAATCAAAGGCAGTCAGAATGTCAATCCTAACCCAGCAGCACTGCTGCATGTGAATCAAAGCAGACATTGCTAACAGGTACACTTACATACTCTTTCTTTTACTGTCTTGGTTCAATTTTTCATGCAGATTCATAAATATTATGTATTTTTATATGTTGCCTTATAGTGTCAAAATTTAGTTCTGTTATGTAGAAAGAAAAGCCCATTCTGGTATTATATGCTCAGTTTTATATTGTTCTGTTTCTTCTACTTAGGATTTCTCTGTATACAAATAGTTTAGCTTATTTAATTAGTCATCTAGAACCTACTTTGTTAAAGAAGTTACCAATTTTTTCTAGAAGGCTACACCTTCTCAAGGTCCTTATCAATTCATTCATGTCCCATGATATATGTTTTCACATTTATTTATTTTGTATGTGTATATATGTAGAGGTGGCAGGACAACTTGAAGAAGTCTGTTCTCCCCTTTCATCTCGTTGACCCTGAGGATCGAACTCAGATCATCAACCTTGGTTCAACCTGGTGAGCCATCTTGCTGGACATCATTGGGTATTAAAGTATATATTTGACTTGATGGTGAATGTTCTTCTTAGTTATCTACTATGTTTTAACATAATAGTGTCAGTGTGCTATAAGGTACATTCATCTTTTCATAACTGAGAGTCTTCTTGCTACTATTATTTTGCTAATTAGCTTAGTTTAGATATTGCATAATTTTTCTATATGAAATTTGGAATGATCTCATTTAGGTCAATTTTTTTTTTTGGTTTTTCGAGACAGGTTTACTCTGTGTCGATTTGGAGTCTATCCTGGCACATGCTCTGGAGACCAGGCTGGCCTAGAACTCACAGAGATCCACCTGCCTCTGCCTCCCGAGTGCTGGGATTAAAGGTGTTCACCACCAACGCCCAGCGTGGGTCATTATTTTAGGTAGAGGATGTAACTGTATAATAGCATGTTCTGTTCAAAACAATGTATGTGTTGCTTTCCATTGTCATCTCTTATATCATTTAGTGACATTGTACATCTTGCTTTTTGTGTAGTATGAATTTTCCTTGATACTTACTCATTTTATTGGTTTAATTATAAATGAAAGCCAGGCATGTTGGCTCATACCTATTATCCCAGCACGTGGGAAGCTGAAGCAAGAGGATTGTCACAAGTTGCAATTTAGCTTGGGCTACAAAGTAAGACTCTGTCTCAAACAAATGAAAAGCAAACACAAAAATGTACTATACATTCCTTTTATATTGCCTACCTATTTATATGTTTATATATAAGAAGTCAAATTAATAATTTTAAAAATTAATTTATTGTTAAGCACATTATTTTGCATTCTTTAATTAACAACAACAACAAAAACAGATGATGTTCTCCCTAGATCTTTAAGAAATGTAAAGATATCAGTTCCAAATCTCAGATTCCTTTCTATGGTTTATGTATCATCTTCTGTAATGGAATCATACCTGATAAGTTTGAAAAATCAAAGATGGGAAACAAGGGAAGAGAGGCTAAGGTAGTCACTTTCTCTAGGTCAAATAAAATAATGAAAACACATTTCAAAAGGACAGATTGCTTCCAAGAGAGGAAAAATGCCAAGTGTAGCCACCTGGGACTGGAGAATGAAAAAAGCCAGAGGCAGACATCTGACACATTGCATCAGAACAATGATAATAGGACAGGAGAAGGGGTGTGTGATACTGCCATCACTGAACTGTCACATGGCCAAATGGGAGACACGAGTCACAGTGTTTTGCAGACTTGTTATTCTCTGATCAATGATTTGAGGAAGCTCCTGATGGAGCACACACTTTGAGGGGGGACCAAATAGAGACTCCTGCTAGCTCTAATCATCCTTCAAACACATGTAATTTCCTTGCCTAGAGACAGATGGATCTGAGAAGGTTAAACAAATACCATTTGTCTTATGTCATTGTGTTTGTTTACTAGCTAACAGTCTACGGGAGTAGATATAGATTCCTTGTGCACTACATATATTGTTGTAAAATTCCAATCATGTATGTCCCATAGAAGTTTATGAAAGGAGCTGATACAACTAGCTACAGAGGGGAACAGGTTCAAAGGGGTAAAGTAGGCCAGAACACTGACCAGAGAAGTTGCCTAGCAATAGCTGCCCTGACTCATGGCTGAGACCACATCATAACCCACAGAAACCTGTATGCCTTATCAGATAATGGTAACCAAATTATTCTCTCCCATTCGATAAGATACACTTTCAATCTACTAATCACTTCCTCCACCATGAGAAGGTACTTACTTCAGTTTATTTCCACTTGTCTATTTTTCAAGTCTATGACTTTATTTTACATCTAAAGCAGTCATTCACCCTCTAAATCACTGTGATATGTTCACACACACACACACAATCACAATTCACAATGTATTTTCTCTGGCACTTTTGTTGGTTTGGGGCTTAATGTGTCAGTCTTTAATCCATTTTAACTTCATTTTATATGGTAAAAGATAAGGTTCAATTCCCTATTTTTGAAAATATTTTATTTTATTTTATTTTAATCATATGTATGGGTGTGTCAGTTTGTGGGTGTGTGCAGATGAGTGCAGACGATGTTGGAGGCCAAGCAGTTGTGAGCCACTCAACAGAGGTGCTAGGAACCAAACTTGTGTCCTCTGAAAGAGCAGTTCATGCTTTTAACTGCTGATACTCCTCTAAAGACCCCCAGTTTAACTATTTGATGTGTCCTTATGGAGTTTCCCAAGCACCATTTGCTTAGCACATTTCCCAATGTATACTCTTACCTTCCTGTGATTCCATAGTTAACCATAAGTATGTGGGTTTATTCCTGAATTCTGGTCAGTTCCACTCACGTATGTGTCTGAATTTATGTCAGTATCACACTGATTAATAACTGGAGCTTTATATTATCATTTGAAATCAAGCAGTATGGTGCATCCAGTTCTGTTAAGCAGGGTCCTTCAAGGTTCCAGTGTAAGTTTCACAATTTTTTAAATACTTTTGGTAAATGATGCATTTGGGATGTTGATAGAAATTATACAGAGTGTGGAAATTATCTTGGGTAGAATGGGCACTGTGAAGAAAAATCAAATATTAAACTATATATGTATATTGTATATAACTTTTAGTTCATTTATATCTTCATTGTTTCTTTGGTGATATTTTAACAGCTTTCAGTTTACAGATCTTTTGCCCCTTTCATTAAATTTAAGTATTTTATTCTTTTTTACATCAGTAAATGAGGTACTTTGTTGTTTATGATGATGATGATAATGATTTCCAACTTGGACTACTCATTGTTAGTGTACAGAAACTAAATACAAACTACTTATGGTGATGCATATCTGTAACCAAATATTCTGGAGGCTGATATAGGAGGATGGTGAACTATAGGACAGTTTGAGTTACACAGTGAGACCCTATATCAAAAACTTTTTAAAAAAGAAGCCACATATACAGCAAAAATGCAGTGAATGTATGTTAAAAGCTTAATAAACACTTTGCATAAAGGTAGCCCATAGTCATTTATCTAGATCTCATAAAAGTGTATGCATAGTTTCTCAAGTACCATACATGCACAGCAATGCTAGCTGTCAAGGAAATGCAAAGCAAAACCACAATGAGATATCAACTGGCACCCACTAGGATGTTGTTATAAACCAAACCAAGACAAAAAGCAATGGAAAAGATCTACAGACCTCAGAATCCCTCCACATCATCAGGTTCTTTCTACAACGGGGATTCAAAATGATGTAGGGTGCTACGGAAAAGAAGTACACAGCACAGTTGTCCCTCAAAAAGTCAAAGGTAAAAATACCATGTGACTCAGAAATCCTAGTCCCAACTATTAACCCAAAAGAACTGAAAACAAGGTCATAAAGAAAAGGTTATGAAGCATTCCTGACAGCAATTGTCACAGTGAGGTACAATGGAAACAAAGTATCTGTAGACAGATTAATAGATAAAATGGGAAAGTCAAGATGATGGGGAGGGGCACCAAGAAGACAAACTTCAAGACATAACACTATTATTGCACTCACAAACTCACACTAGCTATGGTTACCTGCACAAGGCCTGCATAAGATCAAACTGGCCAAAGTTATGGTATAGATGGGGGAGGAGACCTCCAGCCCCCACCCCTTACTGAGTAGTTATTGGCAGGCCATAGCTGCAGGGGAGGAAGCATCATTCCTTTTGAATATGCAGCCACTGGGAAATCTCCCATGCTCCCATGGGTGACCCAAACTCATACATTTAAGCAGCATTAGTTGGACTTAGTCATGAAAATAGAAAAAGACTACATGAAGTGGAGAAGAGAGTATGGGGATTATTTGGAAGGAGCTGGGCAGAGGGAAATAAGGGTGGTGTGACATTTAACTGTATACATGTAAGAAATTCTTAAATACACTGGAAATTAATATGTAAAGGGTGCAAGAAAACAGTCTTATTCTAAAATAGATGAACCTATGAGAAAATGGAATTGCTAAAGTAAGCTGTCCCTGGGTCAAATGCCATATGATTCTCTTTGTCAGGACATCCTGAAGCGGTCCCTAGGAACTGAGAGATGGGTGTCGATATGCACCACTTGGTGGGTATAATGCTACAGTTACAAAAAAAATTATGAAACCCAAAGAGGAGCTGTTCTGCCCAGTGCTTATAACGAACAATACTTCATTGCACACTTAAACTTTTGTTAAGAGGATAAATTCCATGTTAATTGTCCTTGCCACAATTTAAAAATAAAACCCAGTCACCTTTGTACCATATGGTGCCAGGTTAATCATTGCAAAGGGTGGAGAATTCATAGGTGCCTAGAAATATAACTTCCTGAGGATACAGGCTAATAACGTAGGCATTAAAAACAACTTAAGGGGATTAGTGTCTTGAAAGGCAGTGCCGCTCACTGTACTCCTTAGGCATCATCCAAAAACTGCAACAATGAAGGTGATAATGAGCAGTGTACATGGAAAGAATACCGTTGTACTTTGCAACACCACAGGTGCTGCAGAAGGGTTGGGTCACTAGAGTAAGGATTTGACACAGAGGAAGGTTTAGGGAAAATGCAACTTTGAAGAAGGGTGCATCTATCTAGGCTTCCACAAACCTTCCATAGAGTCCTGCTTCCCTGGGACACTTATTAATTTGACATGAAACAAACTGGTGCTAAAAAAAAGTTTATGCAGGTGCTGCCATCTTGTCTGATTTATGGAGTTTCCAGTGCAATCACTCGCGATGATTATAATGGCTTCAATATTTTGTGACAGGTGATATTCTGTATAATTGACCACACTAGTACAAGGTTTTCCACCCAGAACCATGACACTGCCAATTAAGACACAAAGGTGCAGAGCTAAAGAGACAGCTCAGCTCTTGAGAACACTTGCTGTTGTTGCCAAGAAACCAGAGATTGGCCCCCGAGCACCCACATCTGGCAGATCACAACTATTCATAACTCCAGCTCTAGGAGATCTGATGTCCTCTTCTGGCTCCCAGGGGCATCCCCCACACATGTGGCATACATCCACACAGATATGTACACATATACATAAGAAAAATAAATATAAATCTAAAACTAAGAACAATAATTAAAGATATGCTAATTTAGAATATGATAGACATGGTAGAGGTGTGGATGACTCACAGTTTTAATCACTTGGGAGGCACAGGCAAGCAGATCTCTGTAAGCCAAGGGTTAACTTGATCTATGTATTGAGTTCCAGACCAATCAGAGCTACATAAGGAGACCATTTCAACAAAAAAAAAAGAGAGAGAAAGTAGTAGGGAGGGAGGGAGAGAGGGAGGGAGGAAGAGCGGAGAGGAGGGAGGGAGGAGGGGGAGGAGAGGAGGGAGGGAGGGAGGGAAGGAGGGAAGGAGAGAAATGTTAAAAATATTGTATTTGAAAACATTTTTGAGCTGGACATGGTGGCATACATCTTTAATCCCAGCACTCAAGAGGCAGAGGCAGGAGGATCTCTGAGTTCAAAGCCAGTCTGTTCTACAAAGTGAATTCCAGAACAGCCAGGAAACATGGTCTCAGAAAATCAAAAACAAACATACAAAAAGGAAACAAAGAAGGAAGGAAGGAAGGAAGATAAGGGGAGGGTTAGGCGGGAGAAAGAAAGAAAAATATTTTTGAAGTCCACAAAAGTGTCCCTGGTCATGGAAGCTGCTCTTCTTTTCCTGGTCAGTTAGTTCAGGTGCTTAGAGCATGGTGCTAACAATACTAAGATTTCACATTTGATCTCAGTGTGAGCTAGTTATTGGTGGTAACTCCATTTCTCCAAATAGAAGCTCCACTAGAACACTTTCTGGTTGGTGGGTCTCAAAAGAACTTCAAAAAATGTCCATGGTGTCCCTATACTTTCCTTCATTCAACCTGAAGTCCATTAAGACTTAAACATTTGTGATGTGGAAAAATGACTCCATAGTTAAGAGCACTGGATGCTCTTGCAGAGGGCTGAGTTCAATTACCAGCATCAAATGGCAGCTTACAACTACTGCAACTACAGTTCCAAGCTGACGCCCTCACCTGTTCTCCATTAGCTCTGGCATGCATGTGATATATATAAACTCATACATGCATGCATGAGAGAGGGGGAGGGAGAGAGATTTTTTAGAGACTGGAGAGATGGCTTAGCAGTTAAGAGTATATCCTGCTCTTGCAGAAGACCCAAGTTCAAATCTCAGCAGTCAGGTGGCCTACAATTGTCTCTAACTCCAGCTCCAGAGGATCTGTCTGTCACCCTCTTCTGGCCTCTGTGGGCACTGTATGCATGGGTAAATATCCACATACAGACACATGAACATACACACAATTTTCTTAAATAGAAAAAAATAACTCTTTTTAAAAACAACTCGTGTGTAACATATATGTTTATTTACTTAAACCATTTAGAAGGCTGGTCCCACATATTCCTTAGATGATACATACATACATACATACATACATACATACATACATACATACATACATAAAATCACCTGATAGAATTTGGCTGAAGGGTTTTTTTTTTTTAATTCATTGCCTTACTGAAATTTTCTAAGATGTTAGTTTCATACTTCCACAATTGTTCTTAAATGAGTTAAAATTATACCTTGCATCTACTTTTTTCATAACTTGCAATATACTAGCTGAAAAGAGTCTTTGCAAAATGCTGAGGGATTTTATTTTGTCTTCAATTTAAGGGAACAATTTTAGTGGCCCACATTTTCTAAATTTTCATAAAATATTTATGCATGATCCAGCCAAGCAATTTAGAGAAATTACATTTGATAGGCATTAAACCATAAATTTTATTGTGAAGAAATGTTTTAATGTGTTTTTAAAGTATCATATGCCTATCAAGTTTATACTTTTACTAATCACCTTTATAGATGATAAAATATTTTCTAATTCTTCTAAATGATGTAAGAAGCAGAGAGAATTTTGTTAATTCAGGTGCAGAGAAGGCATTGTTCTTTCTGCAGACTGAAGTGAGGTCAAATTCGAGAAGTGAGGAATTCTCACTTTGGTGATTCACGCTGAGTTAGAAGGTTTTATTGGTCTGTTTTATTGTATTTTTTTCCTAAGCCAATAACACTTGCCTTTCTTCCTCTTCCTATCACATACTTGTATAATTCCTTATGTGTTTCTTAACTTTCTCTCACAGATTTATTTGTATCATCCTAGATAGACTATAAAGCCATTAAAAGAAATTGGCACTTTTGTATAATTGGTATACACCCCATAATAGCTAGAAAAACTGAAGGAAAACCTCAAAAATCAACTTAGGAAATGTGCATTTGTAAAACAGAAAAAGGTTAAGTTCCTTACTGTGTGTATAAATTCAAGATTGTTCTCCTTATAAACTTTAAGTTGCAGTAGTTTGTGTTCTTCCAGGTGGAAATGTTAAGAGCCAGGGCATAAAGCAGCCTCACTTTCCTTGCTTTGGCAACTATAGGACCTGAGATGAGACTCCATTAGAGTGCTTAGAAGAACAGCAAAATAATCATAAAGGAAAATAACTTGGCAGCCTGCCCGAGACCAGCAAAGAGAGATTTAAATATACAAATGTAAGTGTGTAACTATAAATAAGAAGTATTGATAATAAATGTCGATTGAGAGGTAGGTGGATAGTAGAGACAGATGATAGATGGATAGACAGATAGATGGATAGATGATAGGTAGATGATGAATGGATAGATAGATAGATAGATAGATAGATAGATAGATGAATAGACGATAGATAGATGATAAATTGATGATTGACAAGTGGTAGATATGCTCAAAGTAGGAGTTGATGGGGCAGGAAGGAATCACTATTACTTGGAGTAATGAGAATATATTACAAAATGTTTGATTCATTCATGTATTCATTCATTAATTCATTCTTTGTCTGCACCATTCAAGGCACTTTTGGGCTTTGAGGGTGTTCAGGTAAGACTGCAAGGCAGAAACTTTAATGACAGACAGCTCATACTCAAGATGGGGAGGCTATAAAAAAGCCAACAGATTACAACATGGTCTTGAGACCAGTAACGTTGTAACACTTTAGTGATAGGTTCTGTTTGTCCTTCCATGGTTTCGATTATGAAAAATGCCACATTTGCTGTCATTTCACCCTGAATACTCCCCTTTAACAGTACTAAAAAAGGAAATAGAGATGTCTACATTTCACTTTTCCCATGTCTAATAAACAGCAACACCTATTGTCCACAATATCAAAACAATGCCTGAATAATACATTTTAATTAGAGCAGTTAAATACTAGCAGGCAATAACCACTACTTACTTAGTTTAAAATCCAATGCTTAATTGAGAAAAAAAGAGTAAAAGATAATCCAAACACCTAGTTTAAGTAAATACCTCATTAAGGTTTGGTGTTATTGGTTCCTTATTACTATTCATTTTGGCCTTCATCTAAATGCTTCCCATGGAATTAACTGAACCATAATATATAATCCATGTACAACATACTGCAATCAAAGAATGGGTCTTTGATTGTGTGGGATTTTGTTTCTCACTCTTATATACAGCTTCAACTTGCCTTGGATTTTAAAGCATGTTTAATAATGATGGTAATTTTTAAAAAGCAATGCTCACAGGCAACCGTTTCTAGCCTACTATTTCTCCAAAGAAAAGACTATGGCCACTTCTCAATTCAATTTGCATCAATAAACACACATCTAATGACCACCAGGAGCTTTCCAGATAAAAAGGTAAGCAAATCACAGTCCATTTCTTCAATGAGTTAATAATGTGTAACTGATTCCAAGAAGTTTGAAAAGAGCAGCAACTGACAGGTCAAAGAAAATTGTCATCATGTGCCCAAATTGGCTTCTAAATTATCTGTATGCTAAAGATGCTTCATTAAGTTACTCATTTTCTCCAATTCCAGTGCCTCAGCCAGAGCGGAGAGACCCATTCTTTGATTGCAGTATGTTGTACATGGCTCACATAAGAGCCAAAACATGATTTCTACACTGACAAAGAATTCATCTCTATTCATCAACTAGCAAACTTCCTTTAGCTTCCTCTATCAAGGGATATGCAGTCAGTGCAAAAACATCACCTCACTTTATCACAACCTGCCATTTCACTACTTTCTATCTTAGAGAGCCAGCAGAACACCACATTGTAAACACTTATTAATGGCATATGTGTATGCATTTGACATATGTAATTTTATATATCATACATACACATATCATATGCACATATATACACAACTCTAAAACTTCAATCATAATTCCATTTATTAGCCTCCATCTTAAAGAGAGGAAGATCCAAAAGTTTCAGTCATCAGACCAAATGAAATAAATACTTTTGACTGGCTTCAGTGACAGTGTAAAAGCACCATGTCATCTTATAAACATAGCATTTTTAGACAAGTCTTACTTCTTGAGTTTCCACACTGTTTAATGACCTGATATGACTTTTTCACCTTCCGTGGAATTTATTCTTAGTATTTTCATAAACTAGTCATGAATATTTGTCCCCAAGAAATGGAACCAGAGTCACCCAGATGGTTCTGTGGCTGCTTTATAAAAAAAAAAATACTGGTTAATGATATTCGGGGTGACTGTGCTTCCACTCCCAGCACACACACCAGAGCCCATATATTTTACTAAGAAAACATACCCAGATGCTGTCTTCTTGTCGGTATTGTTTCCAGTTCCTTCCGCTGTCACTGAACATCAGGAGATAGCTGGTCACCCAGTTGGAGCTCCCATATCCACCTTGGGTGGCCACAGATGTGACCTCCATCCTCTCTCCAAGGTCAATCTGCAGCCACTGGTATTTGTTGGACACAAGGGGAGACCAGCCACCAGCTCCTTTTGCAAAAACAGAAAAAAATTGGGAGAGAACGCATTAAAATTCCACAGATGGAGTGGAAATACTGGTAGACTGTATGCAATTTAGAAAGAGTTCCAGGATAAGGAAGGCCTTGTAATTATAATTATATTAGAACATAGGAAAGCAGAGATGTAGTAGCCAAGGCTAGACCTGTGTTGGTTGTGTTCATTTAGAGGCATTAGAAGTTTCCCAGCACTGGAGAGAAATTAGGATATCTCATTGAATATTTTAAATGTTTTGTGTAGGTCATGCCAGCATTTGGTGCCAGTGTGCTTGCTGCCCACAGGGATGGCTGGGTTGTGTGTGGCCTTTGATCTGTCTCTGCACAGAGAGAAAATGTGAAGGAGAAAGTTTTGGTGATGGCAGAGCTAACAAATCGAGTTTAGTTGTGTCTAGGAACATTGTTAATTGATGGATAACAGAGATGATCAAGGTGTTATAGTCTCATGAGATGGGCAGACATTGAAAAGCATGCTTGAAACATAATCCCCAAAAATATTAATGGTAAGACACTTTGCAGGAAACCATAACGTAAAAAAGATGGAATGTTCTATGAAGTGGGAGAATTGATTAGGTTTTCAATCATGTAAGGGAAATTGGCTACATTTTCACTTTTGCCATCTTTGCACCTAGCCATGGTAGGAGTGTGTCAATCACAGAGACTGGTAAACTCTACGAAGAAGGACCCATTCTGCACTGAGACAGTTTACCAGCCTTCCACTGCCAGGACTGGAGAGGAAAAGTATGTGGGTCTGGGAGGGTGCTCACATATTGAGACATCACAAATAAGCTGCTTCTAAGCACTTGGGATGGAACGAGAGTGTGATACATATTCAAGGAGCGTATGGGAGGAGAAAAGATGTTGTACATTATTTTCTTCAAGATGCATCAAAATGTTAAAGCAGTGCTCATGTCTCTTATTAAGATGTTTTATTTTTCCCCTTCAATATAACTTGGTAATTATTCCAGTTCTTAAAGTACTGACTCTGAATAAGTAAAACACACACACACACACACACACACACACACACAATTATTGTTCAAAAGGAGACACAAAATAGAGCTCACACATTCTGGGATACAATATCCAGGAGCTGGAGAGATGCCTCATGGTTCAGAGAATTGGCTGCTCTTCCACAAGATCCAGGTTCATTCCAAGCACCCATGTGGTAGCTCACAACTATCTATAACTCTACATCTAATTGACCCAATGCCCTCTTCCGACCTCTACAAGCCATACATGCAGGGCATAGCCATACGCACAAAATCAAATGTAAGAAATACCCTATCTGTTACATAATTTCCCAAATAAGACTCATCACCTAGATTTTTGTCTCATTCCTTTGCAGCCAACTCAAGGCTTTGGTGATAAGATCTGAAATTTTAAGTACAGATTACCATCAATTCACATATAGTTTGATTCAGGTATTATTTTTATAATTATTAGCCATTTTTAAAACTTTAACTATATCAAAAAATTCTTTAACTATAAGCATAGCTCAAAGAAACACTCCCAAAATTTCACTTTTATGTGTGGTATACATGCCGTTGTGGCACATGAAGGGACACACCTCATGAGTGACAGTTTTGGAAGACATAAAGATTCTGTTGACGGTAGGGCACAGTGACACTCTGAGAGGCAAAAGACTTGGTTCTTACTGTTACTTACAACTCCAAACAGGAGAAAGCTACCAGGTAGGAGCTTATGGGACAGTGTCACCCTAAGACATCATAAAAAAACTAGAGCTATAAGATAGGGTTTGTGTGACTGCTGGGATGAGGTCGACTAAGTTTTGTGAGCTTCCAGTGAACTGCTTAATCTGAATAATTTCTCTAGAAGAAATTGTGGGCTGTGGGGGCTGTTTCTAGCCACGTGGTGCCAGGTTTCCTTATAAGTAGGGCTGATGCATGCTGACCCAGATGGTTGGAACCCAATAACAGAACTGACTGAGGCATAAACATAAACAGTTGCTCTAGGCAAACTGACTGGTCATTTATCAAGGCTTCAAAATGAACCCAAAATAGCATTTAAAGGAAGTATAGCAATGTTCCCTATTGGTGATATCTTAATAATTCTTGCTTGCCTTAGGGTGTGATGCCCAATATTTACTATACTATATTATTGCCTTTAGAGTAGGTCATTTGGGGATTGGAAAGAAGGCTCAGCAAAGGACACAAGTTTAAATATCAACACTAACTTATGCTGTAGTTCTAGCTCCAGGGATATGATGCCCCTTTTGGCCTCTCTATGCACTGCATTCATGTTCACAAACCCACACACATATCTACATAACTAAAAGATAATTTTAATATGTAAAAGTAACAGATGCTTTTCCACAATTCATTCTTTCCTTTCCTTCTCTTTTTGGCAAACCATTATGTAGAATGGTATTCTGCTCTATAAACTGGAAGTTCATTGTCATCCTTTTAAAGACCCAGGATATTTATACAGCAGGTAATATTTTTGTTGATGTGGTTTTATTTTTTAATTTTCTCTGTATTTACTCTTAAAGAACACATGCGACTTGGGGCCTGGAGAGATGGCTCACTAGTTAAAACTCTTGTCACACACAAAACTGTGGACAGGAATGGTAGCCCAGTTCTATAATTCCAGTACTTTAAAGGCAGAGGCAAGAGAATGCTTAGAAGCTTCCAGCCTAGCTACCTTGGTACATGTACCTCTAAACATGAGACCTTGTCTCAAACAAGGTGGAAGTTGAGGACCAAGGTGAAGTTGTCCTCTGACCTGCACTTGCATACTATGGCACATGCATGGCCCACCATGCAAGTGTGGGTACACACACACACACACACACACACACACACACACACACACACACACACACACACACACAATTAGCTAACATTTTATAAATGTGACCTGAGGGTGGAGTTATCTTGGTTCCTAATCCAAACAACTTTATTTATATTAGAGTAGAATGCTGTTCATACTTAAGCAAGAGAGCTTGTGGGGTAGACATGGGCTGTGTTGAAATTGGGCTGTCCCAGTGCTGTGTGTCTGGCACTGCCATCTGCTGCCCAATGGAGGTGCTCCTACTCTCATAGTCTCTCTTCTACACAGGAATTATTCTTGGAAGACATACAGCACACACTCTCTAGAATTCTGCCACAGCCATCTCAGTGGGTCCTTGAACCCTCTGTGGGAACTGCTCCCCTCACATTATTTTTATATCCAAGCCAGCACTTTCTCCACATTTTATTCCCTGGGATCCAGTGGGGAGGCAAGTGCTGTAAACAGAGACATATGACTACCTCTCATTGTCACATATGACAGTAAGAATCTATAGTTCCCAGGAAACAAGTGGGAACGAAGATCAGAAATCCTTAGCTATCTGACTGCAGCAACAACTTCCCTCCCTGCTTATAACAGACCGTATTTTTTAAATACAGGTGCATGGTGGGAACAGTGAATGAGTGAGTATTTCCTTCCATTGCCCTATCCAATCTCCTTTCCTACTCAGGGCCTATCAAAAGCTTGGAAGTTGAAAGTTATTTGTAGAGCTGGATTTAAGCAAGCATTTGGGGTCCTCCCGTTCCTATAATTGCAAATCTTCCTGAACTTTTATCATTTCTCACAGTGGAAACTTGGGAAAGAGGGATGCCCACAGGCAGCTGCCATCTTAGTTTGGAAGTTCTGCATGCAGAATTTTATCTTTATTACATTATACCTCCAAGAAAATGCTGATGGTTTTGCTTCTTATTCTTTCTAGTTAATGTTAATGATCTGAAATTGGTAATGAGGTCATGTTGGGAGTTTTTTAATCAGGAATATCACAATACTTCTGCAGCATTCCAGGACATCCTTGTGATCCTGTATTTAAAAAGCAAATGCGAGAGATGCACAGCGAGGAAAAAGTGTCAGTGTGATCCGAGTGGGTTAAAATTGGATCATCAATTCTCATCAGGAGTGAGAGGAACCCCTGAATGACCGCTCCCTCTTCCCAGCATCACTCACAGTTACAGCCCCACAAGCCGACTTGAAACATTGGCAGTTAATTGACCTTGAACATTTCAATTTCTTACCTGTGGTGAAAAGGTACTACTGGTATGCAAATTAAGCTATCTCATTAACAAGGTACACTGATAAAGTAATGGAAACTCTGATGCTCCCAGGCTTTACCAAGTAATTTCAGTAGGATAAGTCAGCCACAGGGGATGGGAAGATTCCCGTTGGGTTTTAAGCTTCGAGGCTCTGCAGTGGTATATGATGGAATGTGCTTGTTAAAACTTTAAGAAAAATGTTGAGCAGCAACGGAGAAGACGTAAGATAGAAATGGATCCATCATTAGCTGATCTTGGCAGCCTTTGATGTCAGGAAGGGACAATGGTGGAATGAGATACAAATGGCATCGAAACTGAGGTTCACACTGCACCAGCCCTCTGGTCATTGCCCATTTATCAAGCCTCCTGAAGATAGACCATCAGCATAGCTACTTTTTGTAATGGAGAACGTGATGGCTAACTCCAGCAAATTGAAAACTGTGAATTACTATAAATAAAACACTATAATGAATTCTTTATTTTGTTTATTAACTAAACCTTTCAGCTGCTAGTCAAGTGTTATTTGTCCTTAATGTGCTTTTAATATGCTAATATATTCAACAGCACAGTAAGCCAATACCTATGAAACAGAAGACCATCTTTTGCTAACTCCATCTATTCTGTGGTTACTGATAGTAAATCTGCACAAGAGTCCTGCCACTCCATTTCACTCTCTCTCCCCATCACAGGCTTCCTTCCCCAACCTCATCCACCTGTTTCTCCACCTTTAGCCCTGCTTCTGAGATTTAGCATAATAAAGTTCCATATATGCTTCAAATAGAAGCATTTTTCTTTCATTTTGTTTTTAAAGTATTTACTTTTTATTTTATGTGTATATGTGTGCCTGAGTGTATATCTGTGTATCACATATGTATAGGTGACCATGGAGGTAAAAAATGGCATCAGATACCCTAGAAATGGCATTACAGGCTGTTGGGAGCCACCAGATGTAGGCACTAGACCCATACCTGGGTCTTCTGTAAGGACAACAGCAAGCACTCTTAATAACGGAGCCATCTCTGCAGCTCCTAGAAACATTTATGAACTCTTCATGTTACAGCTTGGAAACTCATATTTTTAGGTCAGTCCCCCTTAATAGGATCCCTAAATATTATAGTATTGCCATGAGAATTCAATTTTTTAAAGCATATGAAGTGCCTATTGATTTCCCCACATTCAGAAATTGTGACAGTATATGTTGGATGTAACTTTCTGGGTTGTGAAACTACTGTTATTGCTATTGACTCCAAGCAAAGAGTTGTTGTCACAGTAAAGCTGAGCTTTAAAAGTGCTTACTGACCTCACAAATCTATGGGTATAAACATAAATATGTAGAAGACAGTTTGCCCTCAATCTTGGCCTTCTTTTTGCAGTGGGTAG
The DNA here is from genome assembly GCF_003668045.3 of Cricetulus griseus. Classification (NCBI taxonomy): domain Eukaryota; kingdom Metazoa; phylum Chordata; class Mammalia; order Rodentia; family Cricetidae; genus Cricetulus; species Cricetulus griseus. The sequence goes on along the minus strand of NC_048596.1, from coordinate 189,101,060 downwards.
TAGTTAAGACAGACACTCATAACTGTTGCAAGTGCTGAGAATAAGCTACTGTAAGGGCTCAGCTGTAGACAGGACATCTATGTGAACCCCCACTCCCAGTGCTCAGGAAATTCTGGAAAATGGGGCAGAAATAATGCAAGAGCTGTAGGATGGGGCAAGTGTTGTAAAATGCTGTCTTCTGAACATGACATGACTGTTACACATACAATCTCATGGCAACTGTGATTCCCTGCACAAGACCTTCACAAGAACAAACCAGTTAAAAATTCCAGCATGGGTGGGGGAGGGGCTACACAGCCAATTATGTGGCTACACATCAACCTGAGGCAATGGATGGCTGCTTGGAGTTCATCTTAGTTAGGGTTTCTATTGCTATGACCAGAAACCATGACCAAAAAGCAAGTTGGGGAGAAAAGTGTTTATGTGACTTACACTTCTCTATTGCTGTTCATTATTGAAGGAAGTCAGGACAAGAACTCAGAAACAGGGGAGGAACTTGGAGGCAGGAGCTGATACAGAAGTCATGAAGGATGGTGCTTACTGGCCTATTCAGCCTGCTTTTATAGAACCTGCACAGGGGTGGCACCGCCCACTCCACCATGGGCCCTCTCCCATTGATCACTAATTGAGGAAATGCCTTACAGCTGGATCTCATGGAGACATTTCCTCAACTGAGGATTCTTCCTCTCTAATGATACACAAAATCAGCCAGTATGTGGGGGGGGAGTCACTTTTCCTTTGGAGTATAGCCATTGGTAGGTTCCCTATGCCCTAGTGGACAGCCTTACATGCATGTCCAAAAGGGCAGCATTAACTGGACTTGTGGGTTTAAGGGAAGGGAGGTATTAGTGAACCAAAAATAATTGGAAGAAGAATATTAGAATAATGTATATGATCAAGATACATTGTGTATAAGTATGAAAATTTCAAGAAATTTTAATAAATAGTATTTTCTATAATAAAACAGTTCGTTGTAACTCCCTGTTTATTGCTCTTATTGTCTTTCTAAACACTTTGTGCTATGATCCCTGAGGTGTTGGGGGAAAAGATGAGATACAGACTTTGCATTTAGTGTTGAACACTCTAAAGTCCCTATTCTCTACACCTTGAGTAGTTGAGGGTTTCTGTGTTAATTGCCATCTACTGTAAAAAGAAGTTTCATTAGTGACAGTTAAAAGGTACACTAGTCTATGGGTACAGTAATAAAGCATTAGGAGTTGGTTGAAAACCACACGAAGACACAACTAAGAAAGAGAACTACAGACCAACATCCCTCATGAACATTAATGCAAAAATTCTCAATAAAATACTGGCAAATTGAATCCAAGAACACATGAGAGAAATCATCCACCATGATCAAGTAGGCTTTATCCCAGGGATGGAAGGATGGTTCAACATACAAAAATCCATCAATGGAATCCACCATATAAACAGACTGAGGGGAAAAAAAACACATGATCATCTCACTAGATGACGAAAAAGCCTTTGACAAAATCCAACATCCCTTCATGATAAAGATTTTGGAGAAATCAGGGATAACAGGAACATACCTCAACATAATAAAAGCAATATACAGCAAGCCAACAGCCAACATCAAATTAAATGGAGAGAAACTCAATCCAATCACTCTAAAATCAGGGACAAGACAAGGCTATCCATTCTCTCCATACCTTTTCAATATTGTCCTTGAAGTTCTAGCTAGAGCAATAAGACAACAAAAGGAGATCAAGGGGATACAAATCGGAAAGGAAGAAGTCAAACACTCACTATTTGCAGATGATATGATATGATATGACCTGAAAAACTCTACCAGGGAGCTCCTACAGATGATAAACACCATCAGCAAAGTGGCAGGATACAAGATTAACTCAAAAAAATCTGTAGCCCTACTATGTACCGATGATACATTGGTGGATAAAGAAATCAGAGAAACATCACCCTTTACAATTGCCACAAACAACATAAAATACCTCGAGATAACACTAACCAAAAAATTGAAAGACCTGTACCGTAAGAATTTTGAGTCTCTAAAGAAAGAAATAAAAGAAGATACCAGAAAATGGAAAGATCTCCCATGCTCTTGGATAGGTAGGATCAACATAGTAAGAATGTCAATCTTGTCAAAAGCAATCTACAGATTCAATGCAATCCCCATCAAAATCCCAACACAATTCTTCACAGATCTTGAAAGAACAATTCTCAACTTTATATGGAGAAAGAAAAGACCCAGGATAGGCAAACAACCCTGAACTATAAAGGATATTCTAGAGGCATCACCATCCCTGACTTCAAGCTCTATTACACAGCTATAATCCTGAAAACAGCTTGGTATTGGCACAAAAATAGACAGGTAGACCAATGGAATAGAGTTGAAAACCCTGATATTAACCCACACACCTACGAACACCTGATTTTTGACAAACAATCCAAATATATACACTGGAACAAAGAGAACATCTTTAACAAATGGTGCTGGCATAACTGGTTGCAGACATGTAGAATACTGCAGATAGACCCAAAAGAAGCACATTCATACAACAAGGACATCTGTTCAACAATGTTCATAGCAGCACTATTTGTAATAGCCAGAAACTGGAAGCAGCCTAGATGCCCCTCAACCAAAGAATGGATAGAGAAAATGAGGCACGTTTACACAATGGAGTAGTACTCAGCAGAAAAAAACAATGGAATTTTGAAATTTGCAGGAAAATGGATGGAACTAGAAGAAACCATTCTGAGCAAGGTAACCCAATCACAAAAAGAAAAGCATGGTATTTACTCACTCATATGTAGATTTTAGACGTAGATTTTAGACATTGAGTAAAGGATTACCAGCCTACAATCCACACTACTAGAAAAGCAAAAGGGTCCAGACTAGACTGGTGAAACCCACAGAAACAGCTGACCTGAACATTGGGGAATCTTGCTTCCCAGACTGATAGCTGGAATACCAGCATGGGACTGATCCAGACCCGAGGAATATGGGTTTCAGTGAGGAAACCTCAGAAATCTATGAGTCCTGCTGTAGTAGGTCACTACTTATCCCTAGCATAGGTGTGGACTTTGGGAGCCCATTCCATATAGAGGAATACTCCCTGGGCCAAGACACACAGGGGTTGGCCAAACCCTATCCCAAAGGATACAATAGACTCTGATGACACCCTATGGAAGGCCTCACCATCCAGGGGGAGCAGAAAGGATATGTGATAGGTAGGGTTTTAGTTGGGGGGTGGTAGGGGAGGACAGGAGGGAGAAGGGAACTAGGATTGTCATGTAAAACAATCCTGTTTCTAATTCAAATAAAAAAATCTGAAGAAAAAATAAATAAAAAGACAGACTTCCAATATATTGCTTTAAAAAAAAGTAAATGGATTTCTCAAAGAAAAAAAAAAGGAGTTGGTTGAATGAAACAGCATCTTCCAGACCAAACAGGGAGATTGCACATATGAACTCACAGCGTCTGTGACAGTGTCCACAAGACCTGCACATGACCTGCACAAGCTCAAACCAGAAAAAAACCCTAACATAGAAGGCAAATGTGTGCATGGAATCCCACCATTTGCCAAATAGCTATGGCAACTGATAGTTGTTCAGAGAAAAAGAGTCAGTTTTCTTTAAAGATTTAGCACCAAGTAGGTCCTCCACACTGCAATGAATGGCCCCACATCCAAGAGTTTATTAGCAGCACAAACTGTACTTGATGGTTATAAAGAGAGGGAGAATACAATGTTAAGTAGGTTGGTTAGGAAAGGGGAGGATGAATATTAGAGAAGTTGCCAGAGGGCTAAATATGATCAAAATACATTGTGCAAAATTCTCAAAGAAAAAATAAAGGAGATGTGTTAAACTATTTAATTACCAAATGATTGTACAACACATCATCTCTCTGATCTGTTGCCTACCATTTTTAGATTCCACAGGACCTACCTCTGAAGCATATGTACCCATGAGTTATAATGACAGACAAGTAACTCAACATACCCACTGTATGTTCTATAAGCTCTAAAACAGAATTTGCATATATAGAATTTGCAACTATGTGATACTTCATTATCAAAATTACCTAGTGAACTATATTTTCACATTTCTTCAAATAAAACTTGAAAAATCATACAAAAGATAATAACATTTCCCAGCATTGTGCAGTGTGTTTTTAAGAGATGAAAACTTACTTTTTAACTGAAACTAAAATGAAAAGTTTTCATTTTTAAAACTATTCTAACCTCATAGTGATATGTTTTATCCTAATAATTCATTGAAATAATATATTCAGTGATAATTAATTGTAAGTAGCCTGACTAGCTTTCATTTAAGCCTTATATATCCAATGTACAGTTATCAGCATTTAGTGCTGAACTGGGAAGGACATCTTAGATTTCAGGAAAGTGAAAGGAAAGATATACTCTTGGTTAGAGTCCTAAAATGTAGGTGAGATGTGTTTAATCCCTTACTCATATTAAAGATAGCATGGTAATGCTATCAGGGGAGGTGACATGCCAAATTAATTCAGGAAGAAACTACAGAGAGGATGAGTCCAACTTCTTCCTCGTGGGATGAGAATGCAGGACCCAGAAGTTGAAGGACACAAGGCACAAGTGACCACAGTTGAGTGGCACTGCTAGCCACCATTAGGACATCTAAATTTCTTGAAAATAATTGGCTTAATTAAAAGTGTCACAGGAATGTTTCCTTCAAAGATAATTACTTCTTTTTTTCCAAATGGGATCTCACCTATATTTCCCCCAAGAGTCCCCATTTGCCTGTTTCATTTTGAACTTGACATTAAATTACAAAAAAAAAAAATGTACAGAATGGAAAGAGCATGGTGCCACTATTTGTCTGATTCCATTAAATGGTATATGTTGTCCAGGGAGCAACATTTAAAGTCTTTTCATGGCAAAGCAGTTCTTTTTGCAGGAACAAAATAACACTTTGCTAATAAAGTGTAGGTTGCTGCTGGCCTTTTCTTGAGGTCATTCCTGACTTCAAGTTGGCATTGCCTACTCCTACTCTGGTCTCAGACTGTTTCTGGAGAAGATGACCCTAGACCAAGCCAATGAAGCAATGTTAGGCTGTTGAAGGGGCTACTAAAAAGATAGTTCTCTATTGCTGAGAAGAGGTGATGCCAAGGCATAGAAAAAAAAACATACAGGAAGCCTAACTAAGTGATGACAACAGAGATGTAGGGGGAAAGAGAGAATGCAAGAGCAAGTTCTAATGTGACCAGCAACTACTCTGGCTCTGTTCATTGGAGTTTTCATTTTTTTGAGCTGTGCATTACCCTCTACTTTAACAGAAACTATTCAGCACCACTATTGCATCCTCCTCTTCCTTTCCCTCCTCCCTCTTCCTCCTCCCCTTCATTTCTACCTCCTCTCTCTCTCTCTCTCTCTCTCTCTCTCTCTCTCTCTCTCTCTCTCTCTCTCTCTCTCTCTCTCTCTCTCTCTGTCTCTCTCTCTCCCTCCACCTCACTTCTGGTCCATCAATGCCTTGGTTCTCTAGAATGGATTTCCTCATTGGTGCAGTGCATTGTTACATTAACATGTTTCAGTTATCTCCCCTTTTTAAAGAAGAAGATGCATCACTTGACCCCATTTTATTAATCATTATTTTCTGTCGTTTATATTAACACCCTTCTAAGGACCTGTCCTATCACTTCCAACTTTTCTTGTCCCATCCGATCTTATGCCAGTCAGGCATCTCCTCCCAGTCATTCAACTAAAAATGTTATTGTACAAGTAACCAAAGATCACTAGATGCTCAAATCCAATTGCCAGACTTCACTCATCCTACCACTGGAGCTTATGGATATTGTCATCTTTGGGTTCACTCATGGGAAACTTCATGTATTTTATTTACTTAGCTACTACAGAAGTGAACCCTAGAATTCCTTGCTAGGTTATTGGCTTTTCCTTCTTAGGCTCATTATTGTTCATTCTTTTTCATTTGCATTTATTTATCTTAGGTATTTATTTATTTATATATGGGATGTAGGGGTAGACTGAGGTGCAACCATGCCATAGAGTACAGTATGGTGTGTATATGGAGGTCAACTTGCAGGAGTAAGTTCTGGACACTGTGTGGATCCAGGGAGTCCAACTGAGGGCACTAACCTCCTTGCTTCTTTTGTCTCCAGTCATCTCTCAAAATTGAGACCCACATGTCACCTGCAAATTTTATGCTTTCTTTGATAACTTTTCCAGCCCCCCCAACACACACACACACACACACACACTCACACACACACACACACACACACACACACACACACACACACACATCTTACTCTACACATTTGCCTAACATGGTCACAGCAAGTCTTCCTTTCCAGTGTCTCAGAATGAAAAAATAAGTAGTCATTCATGCTTCCTTTCTTTTTTCTTATACCATATATCTCAAGCACCTTCGTGGATGCTTTCTTGGCTCAAGCCTCATTGTGCTACTCTGGATTTTTGCAATAAGCACCAAATAATCCCTCTTGTTGTCTTTGTCCATTAAGACTCTCTTATCTACACAATGTGTATAATAAATACCACTCCTGAACTCAAAAACATGAAAGTGACTCTTGATCTCTCAGAGTGAAAGACAAGGTCCTAATTATATGAACTTGAAGCTCTGTCGGGACCTGCCTTTCTTTTACCCTCCCATCCATCCTTCCTTTCTTCCCAACTGGTGGAATTTGAATGTGTCTACCCAAAGTTTGGAAATACAATCCCCAAATTTATTTTTTGGAGATGAAGTCGTATGGAGGTCTTTAAGATAAGATTGAAGTTACAAGAGTGGGACATTCATGACAGCACACATACCACAGGAACACACCAAATTGGTTTACTAACTCAATCTCACTGTATGCTTATCCTCCACCTTACTATGATGCCAGATCTTCATTAGATGCCAAAAAGATGGCAATCCAAACTTTCTGATTTACTTGCCACTAGACTTTCAAATTAACACAACACCTTTCTTTATAAAGTACCTGGTTTTTAGTGTTGTGTTACATCAGCAAAACACAGACTGAGATTCCAGCTCTTTCCTCTCTGTTAACAGTGGTCTTCCTGCCATTCCTTGAATGAACTTCTCATCAGTTCCCACCTCCTGAGCTCTGTTAAACATTCTCTTCACAGGGATACCCTGGGTGAACATCTTTTCTGTCTTCAGAACTGCTGAAAGTTCACCCCTTTCAAAGGCTTACATCTCCTGACCTCCTCTTTTAAAAAATTATTCCATTCAGAAATCCTGCAGCCATTTGTCATACCCTGACCCATATTTCTTCATTTTTGATGGAAATTGTGATCTCTTAACAGAATATATGATTCTCTTAATTGTGTTTTTTGTTTATTCTGTCTTGTCCCATTCAAATACAAGCTCCACTGGGCAAGGAATTTTCACCTGTGTGTTCACTGACAGAACCCAAATTTTTAACATACTGCCTGACACAGAATAGGTTCTAAATAAATACAAATAGTGGTTAATTTCAGGGAGAATTGTCATCAGACAGTTTCATCACTAAGCAAATGCTATTGACCGACCTTACTTACAAAATCAGGATCATACACTGTCTACCACCCACCCAGACTATATGGAATAACCACCACCCACTGTTGACCAAAACATTATGTAACTTATGACTATATTTCTAAATGATGGAATAAACTAAAATTGCAGCCATATGGGCCTGAGTGTTTAAGCTCATGTGAGTTGGGCCTGAATTAAACAAAACCACAGAATTCTTTTCAATGATGCACTTAAATTGAAAACCTAGACATTTGACTGAGGTGTCAGTCTCACAGCCCACCAATCAGCTAGCTCACAGTTACCCAGTTAAGTTACTGCAAACCACATTTCAGAGATTTATCTATAGTTTTGTTTTTTGAGTTCTGGATACAATGGAAATGAGATGCTTTCTCACTTCATCTCCCCAGCAGGGCCCTAAATTAATAATACTTCACTAAGTTCTCCTAGGTTTGAGTTCTTTGTTGTCTATCAATTTTGCCTCACAGCAAATTGGCAGGCTGACTTTCAGCCCTTCTTTTTGTCTTGCCAGATCAAACATTTCTGAAATCTTTAATAATTCAGAGGATTGAAAAGTAAATATTTATATCCTTTCTCTGTTCAGGCATTTTGATTTATATATTTGATTTTTCCATTTTAGGACAGCCAAATTTCCTCCAGAAGTCCAATAAAGCTGCAAAAAAAGTTACCATGCCTTAATCAGTTTTTATTTTTACCATGCCAAGTTTTAGCTTATTTAAATACCTGCTTGGGGGGGGGGAATGGTTTTGAGTATATGATGTCTAGAAAGTCAGATGATGATGATCAGGCTCTGCCCACAATTTACTTTCTAAGCGCATTATAATACTTGTCTCAAAGTTCCCATTTAGATCCATTATAGTGAGGCGGGTCATTGAAGTAAATGACATCTTGGATGGGAGATGGTGTGCTGGCTCAGAGGTTTAAGTAACATTTATTTTATGTCTTTCCCAGTCAGACTGCAATGATAAGCTGTCATGAGCCAAATGCCTTCACACCACTCCTTCTGGATCATCAAACTGAAGTCACTCTCCTGCAACCAACAGACACTGTCTCCACACAACAGTTGGGAAAGCAGCATGGGCATTGGGTGCTAGACACTGGGGCATGGCTTATCATGAGCATAGAAAGGGAAAAGCCAGTTACTGGTGTTTGGTTGATGAAATGAGTTAATACTCTTTCAGTTTGATGCAAAATCTTAAATATACCAGTAAAGTACTGAGTCTTAAGATATATTTATGTGGGCTTATGAATTTGATAAATCTACTTTTGGATGTACAAATTTTAATTCCAGAATCTATTCCTTTGTAAGTATTATCTTACTGCGGTCATTGTTATTGTGCCCACAACATGGCCAAAGATTAGTTATATACCCAGCCAAAGCAGTATGAATGTCTACCCCTCAGCCTGTTTGCAGTTAGTGTTTCTTTCCTCCTGATACCAATATACCTTGCCTTAGAGCCTTTAACTTCTAAAATGTATGATTATAAAGTCTTGATTTCTTGAGATGTAAATTGTCATGAATCCTCTTACCAGTTTTATAATCCAGGAATATCTTTCTCAAGGACCTATGAGACACCCCTCTAAAAATCAAACAATGAAGACAAGGTCCCTGTTTTGCAGGCTCTGTAGGATATTAGCAGACCAACTTCCTCAGGCTCCAATTAGCAAGCAGATGGTCTGATCACATTGGCCCACATCCTCCCCCCACAGTGTCCTCTGGTATATTTCCACTAGGTCAGCCCAGTGCCTCCATGGAATTGTTTCAAAGGAACTGAGTTCAGTCTCTCTCCTTTATTGAAATATCCTTGACCTCTGCTGCAATGATCTTCAGTAAAGTCCTCCTTGGTTGCCTATCTCAGTCCAGCCTATTCTTTTTGTTCTTTGATGGAGGATTATTGTTCTGTCTTGGCTTCTTTAATGTAATATGGTTTTTGTTGTTCTATCCAATGGGTTCTATTATCCAGCAACTCAACAATTTTACAATTACAATCTAAAAGAAGAAGAATGTCTTGTTGCGAATGAGTGCCTGTCTCAGAGATACATAGCCATTCTCTATTGTACTGACCAATGCTCAATGGTTACTACTGCATTCCTGTGTTAACCATTAGCAAAAGAGAATCTGAATAGTACCATAGAAGTGTCATACAGCTCACTCGGCACAAGATGGCCCTTGCCAACAGAACAATGGAGTAAATAAATTACTAGAATGGCAGTGCATGGCAACAAATATCCAGGGCTGGGTATCAACCCCACCATGCTCAGCAGATATAGAAGGTGCAAAGCACAAGGAACTACCAATAATCCTCAGTTGTCCCTGACATAACAACCAAAATCCAACACCTAATCTTACCAAGGCATCATGGATGCCCTTAATGAATCAACTACTACTTTGGAAGGAGGAGAGGAATTGTTAGAAAGTTCGTATGTCTGATTTTTTTCCCATGGATATGATCCACACATAAGAAAGAAACTGTATTAACCAGTAGAGGGTAGGGATTTGGAGCAATGTGTTGTGGAGCTACATACAGTAAGGAGTCTCGAGACAGAACTACAAATAGAATCCTACTTTAAAACATGACAGCTATCAACATTTGATAATAATGAATAATATGCGAGATGTTTGTGTTAACTTTCAACCTCTGACCTAGTCATCAGACTCAGGAGTTTGGAACAAGCTGAAGTTGATCATACCAAGGTAGATTTCAGACCTATGTACTTTTAGTAGTACTATGATCCACTCCAAGAATTATGGACATCCTAAAAACTGTCAACAGTACATCTTGTAAGTATCTGTGGATACGAAGATTGTGGAGAATAATGCCATTTCCATGTGTTGTCAACCAAAATCAGTACAGCTTTACAATTACCAAACATCTTGCCATTTACAGGACATGGATGCATTCACATTCATACTTTAGATGAATTTATTGGGCATCACAATGATTTTTGGTTTTTATACAAAGCTATCTATCTCTATCTATCTGCCTGTATGTATGCATGTATGTGTATGTATGTATGTATGTATGTTATGTATGTATGCATTTTTGTCTCTACCTGTCTACGCACACTTTAATAGTTACAATTTTCTACAGTGGTGTGTGGAGTGGTATGCAGATAGGATTAGAGTTTGAAGCCAGCAGGTAAAAATTTCCCTGTGCACACATTCAATTCTAGAAATGCTTCCAAATGCAAACCTTTCTGCTACACAAAGAACTGCTTCCTCTGACATCCCTGCACCCCAGCCAGCTCCATCTGGCTCTTGGCCTATGTGAAAAAAGAGGGACACACAAGGTTATGATTTAATGAAAAATTCACTAGAAAATGACTATTCTGTGGTTTATGTCAAAATTATTCTACTACCATGAGTGTTGCCTGGAATCCACACACATTTGAATATTCTGAATGGTCCTTGATAATTTAATGATTTTAACTGATTTACCTTATTGAATAAAACAGATCAAGTTTCATCTTTGATCATTAAGTTTTTTCTGTATTAAAATAGTGAAGAATAGGAATGCAACAAATGTAACCAGTGTTGTTATTTTTTTCCAGAATAGATACTTTTCCTTCATCTATTAATCTGATTAATTAAAAAATTTGACTTACGCATATGTGGACCTATGTGAGTATTTGCCGGGTGTATGCATGTGTCTGGGGAGGCCAAAAATGGATGCTGGAGTTGATGGAGCTGAAGTTACAAGCAGTTGCGATCTGCCTGATGTGGATTCTGGGAACCAACTCTGTCCTCTGGGAGAATAGCTAGTGCTCTTAACCACTGAGCCATCTCTGTGGCCTCTACTAGTCTGATTTTAAGTTATGGTTATAAATTTTTCTTTGGACTTCTTTTGTATCTCCAAAAATGAAAAGAAACACTTCCTAAAAATCACGTTCCACTTGTCAGTAAGTCTGTGCAAGAGAAGGAGGAGAGATAAAGCTTACCCCATGTTTGGAGGAAACACAGTCAAGTTTGTCAGGAAGTAAGCAATGGAGGAGACCAGGCATAAGATGGAGAAGGGACAGCAGTTTATCCCCGTCTTATTTCTATTCCTGATACACAACGGAAAATTCTAAATGGTCCTTTTTGATAAAAGAACATCTCACAAAGCAACCTCATCTCCACTCAAACCAATGAGGCCTTTCACACAGTTGTCAGGCCACCTATCATCGCTCATGGTTCCCAGTGTATATTGATCCATTGAGTCATAATAAAATAGTGCTTCCAGCTGGGAGTGAGAGTTAATGCAAACATTTTCTGGATCAGAAAGATGGACCAAAAAGAAGAAGGTTGTGTTTCTGCCTACCCAATTTCAAATTGCTTCTGGCAATACTACGAATCTCATCCACACCTCTCTTTTTCCTACAAACTCTGTTACCACACAGGAACATGAAGCAACTGAAAAAAAAAAAAAAAAAGTGAGTGTTTTAGCAGGGGCTGCTCCATGCATGCCCACGATGAGAGCTACAGTAATTGCAAAAAGCACATACTTTTGATAAACAAAATGGACATTTACCAGCACAGATCACTATATTGCAGTTGTTATTGCTTTTATTACATGCGTCTTCTGAAAATGTGTAACCCATAGTTACGAAGGATGATTTTAAAACACCAGAGGTCAGTTTGCTGTTTCGAATGCACCTTCAGAATTCAGAACTTTGCTTTCTTAGTTTAAGACATTTGCAATTTGTAGCTGTAGGAAATGTGAATGTAGTATTTCCTGAGCCAGCTAAGCTCAACAGTCAACCATAAATGTCAAGAACTTTATATTTTCATTTAATGGCACCAATTTTTCCTTCAACAGATGCATAACTGAGCACAAGAATATTGTGTTGTATAATTGCCCTGGTGAAAATTTTCAATCTATGGTGTTTGCAGAATCACATGCAAGCCTGAGCATAATCTTTCCAGCATTTTATGCTCCTTTATATAAAAATGGGTGGGACCACCTGACCGCAGGGGCATTCCACTTCAGAGGAGTCTCAACAGGGCATTCAGGATTTGCCTGGTTCTGGAGAGCTGATGTTTTCAGAGCAAAATGGGGGCCTGGGAGGAAATATTCATCAGGACGGAGTCACTAAGGAGCTCCTGGCCCTCAGGGTGACCTCCTTCTGCATCTCCTATTGGCACTATAGCTTTGGCCATTTCTCTTCCCCTCCATATGGCTTTTTATTGTCATTCATGAATCTCCTTTTCTTTGTTTTTGCTGAAAAGCTAAGATACCTCCATTTTTCTCTACTTTTACATTCTCAGAGAACCACATTTTTGAAAACCTTGATACAATGACATTTTGTGGATAGTGGAGTCTGAATCTTGTGTCTTCTAGCTTTGCTTTCCCTTTCATAATTACATAGAGCAATATCTCCTCTGCTTCTATTCCTGGACAATTTATAGATATTTTAAACTCAGAACTCCAAAAATGGACACTATCACTTGCCAAAACCACATGGCCACATAACTCCAATCTTCCACTGATTTGCACACACACACAAAAAAAAAAAAACTTCAAATCGTTTCTAATTATTCCCTCTCAAAAATACCATGAAGTTGCCAAATTGGGTCACTGTGACTTCCAAAGTTATTTTCATTGTATCTTTTTTCCTTTTCTTTATTCCTACCTTGGTTGGAGCCCTTGTTATCTCAAAAAATGCCATTGAAAAACATCTTCTCAGCATATTGGTATGTCGCTGGGGATATAAATTTCAGTAAGACATCATCTCAAAATGAAAGGGATTCCATTCACCTGAAAAAAGTGGGTTTATGATTACTGGAAGCATTAAGATTGTGGGTGAGCACAAAGAAGCTGTAGCCCATACTGAAAAAATCTGGGAAGACTTCCAGAGATAGTCATATATATCTATGCTGAAATCCTAAAAGAAATGAACTAAGATAAGACAAAACAGTGACTTTTCCCAAAGGAAGAGGAGATACAAACTCTGCAAATGAGAAAGACCACAACATATTCAGGGATTTCAAATTGCACCAAACAGTTGGACTGTAAAGTCATAGGAATTGGCTTGAGATGAGAAAAGAGGCTATACTGGTAAGAGGAGGCAGATCTTAAGGGCCATAAAGGATACAGTAAACACTGACAGATGAGAATTAGGGCTGTTGAGAGAGGCTAAGAAATGAATCCATTGCCAGTTGGCAGTGTAGAAAGATCTCCTTGGCCAAATTACAGAAAAAGAAAAAGCATGTTTAGGGTTGCGGTATTAATCAGAGCTGGGTATTCTGAGACTTAAATGAAAGCCATATTTTCTAGCAAACACCATGAAAGAAGCAAATATAATAGATGCCTTGGTGATGAAGAATGGACAGGATCTTGTGATCTGTAGATAGCTCAAACTACAGGATATTAGAGCATCATTAAAGATATTAAGAATGAAGGTGGTAAGTCCATGGTGAAAATGTAGAGAGCAGTCTAGATAGTAGTGCTAAGAGTGAAGTGTGTGTGTGTGTGTGTGTGTGTGTGTGTGTGTGTGTGTGTGTGTGTGTGTGTGTGTCTGCACGTGTGCAGAGGCCAGAGGTCAACGTAGGGCATAATTCCTCAGGTGCTATCCACTCTGTTCTTTCCCTAACCTGAAACTCTCCTATTATCCTAGATCAACTGGCCAACAAGCCCCAGGGATCCACCTGTTTCACCCCCCGCCCCAGGACTGGGATTACAAGCACAAGCTACCATGCCTGGCTTTTTTTCATATGGGTTCTGGGAATTGAATTCAATTCTCATGCTTGTTCAGCAAACACATTACCAACAGATCTCTCCCTGACCCTAATAGGAAAAAAAAATTGAAAAAGAGAAATTGAAACAACAGGAAATCTGGAGAAATAAAAAGGATTTAGGAACTGCCTAGTGGTTCACTTTAGAACCCAGAGGCAACTCTCCTTGGTGATCAGAATGGAAGAAGCAGCCTGGGCCTGGTGGCACACATGTCAATCCAGCTACATGGAAGGTTGAACCAAGAGGGTTGTAAATTCAAGGACTCCCTGGGCTATACAGAAAATGTGAAATAAACCTGGAGAACATAGCAGGGTCCCATCTCAAAACAACAAAAAAGAATTAAGAAGACGGCTGGAGACCTAGAGATGAAGCTCAATGGTAGAGCACTTGCCTAGTATACAGGGGGCCTTGGATGCTATCTCCAGTACTATCAACAAAGAGAAGGCCTAGGACGTTATGGGTGGGATTTATGTATCGATAAGCTTTGCAGAGGAAGGCAGGAAGCCATTCCTTTTTCATCATTCACACTTGCTTGAAGTCTTTAGCATGTGCCTCTTGAGTATAATAACCAACATATTTTCACCAACCCTTTGCAACTCTTTGCATAAAAAACAGTTCAAGTCTTAGCTACAAAAGCTTCTTCCTGATTGACAGGGCAAGTAACATGAGTTCAGTCTGGCTTTGCAGCCACAAGTGACAACACAGGTGTCTATAATACCTGTTCTCATTGTCCATCATTTTCTTTGAAATACACACATATCCCTATTCCACTCCTTTGGCCAGGATTTCCATGCCTCTACTTCTCAACCTTACCTTCAAATATCATCTCTCCCCAAACCTCACTTGTTAACTTTGGAAACTGTCAGAGGAAAGGATGGAGTTTCCTAATGTTCATTCTATTAATTACTAAAAATCCAGATCTCATGTTAGAATACCAGCTTCACACATAAATATGGCTTTATTTAAACTTTTGTGACCTGATTAAACATGAAAGTGTGACTTGTCATTAGTTGGTCTGCCATTGTTCTCATGTAGCCAAACTCAGAGCGGCTGAAATAAATTCGATCTATTTTGAGATGAAATCAGAAGGTCAGAGGATGATGGAAGCTTTTCCTTTTTGGTAACAAAGTGAAAAGACAGAGCTTCATAATGAGCAAAGCCAACATTTCAAAGGATCTTAAAAACTACTCTGTCATTTCTTTTCTAAGAAATATTTGGTGATTAATTCCTATCCATCTTTTTGGAGCATCTGAAACATGTTTTGAATCCCAATGAAAACTTCACCGGTATTGATATCATAGTGTCTTAGAATAATTAAACATGTTAAAACTAAATGTGTTTTGTACATAGATTACAAAGTAGCTAATGGTGTAGTTTTGAGCGAAATGAAAATGACTTACAGATAGTCCAAATGCATATTTTAAAATGTGATGGAGATATGGAACATACATGGACTAGCATGGTGTCCATTCTAGTGCTTTGGGCATTTCTAATTCTTCAAAAAGATTATGGAGGCTCAATGACCTCTGGATGACAGAAGGTATCAGAAGGTTATAAAAGGCCACATTTTAGAATTTCCCGTATCATCCCTCACTTTAAAGAATATAAACTTTGTTTCCCTAATCACTTAAACTAGTTATGGTTTTCAAAATTTTAAAACCATTATACTAATTTAAAATAAATAGAACTACTATATCATATAGTAAGAAATTACCAGTACGGAGTCAGGTAGAAATATAAGGGTATTTAATAGGGAAAAGCCTTACTTACAGAGCGAACCAGCCAGCCGGTGGTAGTCTGTACAGCAAGAAGCAAAGAGAAACCGAAACCGAAAACGCAGTCCCCCTACTCACTCTGACCACGCCCTCACAAGCCCTCAGGTACTCTTGTAGCCAGCCCCTAAGAAGGCGTGGCTACAGCTTCCCCTACAATTCCCCTTTTAGTCTAAAAGAGGATTAAAACTTAACAGTATAAAGGTAAAATATAAGAAGATAACTATCTATTTTAACTAAACCCTAAAGTCATAAACAATAGGAAGCTATTCCTAACTAGGTATATACACTATCCTAAGTGACAACAATGGGGAAAGGGGGCGTAGCATTTTCCAAGTTACTTCCTGCTGAAATGGGACGATGATAGTCATGTGGGGTCCTGTAGAAAGAAAATGTTAGTATCCAGTCCATGTTAGATGGGATTTACTTGATTGAAGATCTCGCTTGAAATCCTCAACTTGATTGAAGTCAGTACCCGGACCTCTGGCCGGAGTGTCAGCTGAAATGGAGCAAGTTGGATCCAGTGCAGTCAAGGAGATGTGGCCCATTTTCTTTCCAGGGTATCTAGGGATTGCTGTTAGGCAGGTCTCGCTTCTGACAACCAGATATAGTAAGAAATTACCAGTACGGAGTCAGGTAGAAATATAAGGGTATTTAATAGGGAAAAGCCTTACTTACAGAGCGAACCAGCCAGCCGGTGGTAGTCTGTACAGCAAGAAGCAAAGAGAAACCAAAACCAAAAACGCAGTCCCCCTACTCACTCTGACCACCCCTCACAAGCCCTCAGGTACTCTTGTAGCCAGCCCCTAAGAAGGCGTGGCTACAGCTTCCCCTACAATATCCTAGGAGTTATCATTCTAATTCTAGTCTATATCAGCAGAACCTTCAATGTACAGCCTAAAAGACTGAAGTAATAGATCTTAATATAAATGAGTACCTATATGTTGCAAGATACTTGATCACACTGTGAACCCCAAGATAGCATTATTTAAATAAAAATCAACCATAGGTCAAAAGTCCAAGAAAGCAACCAGTTGACTGGAAGTAACCATAGAGGGTGAGTGAAAATTGGGATGTCAGAGAGAGGGGGTCACAGGAAGTAGAAGTGAGGGATATTCAGTTGGGAGATAGAGAGAGCTCTCTTTCTGGGACCAGGGTGGAGGAGGTTGTTTTCTCTGCTTCTCTGAGCTAGGATGTTTTCACCCCAGCATCTTACTCCTAAGTCTTTATCGGTAAAATGGAATGACAGAGACAATGAAAAACAACATTTGCTTCCCTATATGGAGGCAGCTGAGGTGGCAGCAGGACATGAAGTCTCCCTGGGGCTTGGCCTTGGCAGCCAGGTGGTGGATGTGAAGGCTTAGTCAGAAGCTGTGGATTCAGGTATAGCCAGAGTGCCACAGATAAAACAATACCTATATAGCCCAAGAAATGGAGTCTGAGTCTACTAGACATATATAGAAACCACCCATGTACTCCATAACATACTATGTATTCTGTGTCTCAACTCCATGGATCTGGGCTGGAGATGTAGCTCAGCTGGCAGAGTACTTGCCTAGCATTCACAGGGCCTGGGATCTATCCACAGTACTTCATAAACTGGGCATGGTGATGTATGCCTGATATTTCAGCATCTCAGAAATAGCACCAGGAGGATCATCAGTTCAGGGTCATCTTCAGCTACATAGTGACCTAGAGACCAGCCTTAGATACATGCATGAGATACTATTTTTAAAACTACATAATGAAGAAAGAATACTTTGTTGGATCTTGGCAATTGGGCTATACAACATAATCCATTATTTTTCTCATTCTTGGTATGAAAAGACTAAAGTCAATGGTTGTGCAGTAACTGGAGAATGGTCCAGGAGCTCCGGTGAAGTCAGGCGAGCCACAGTACAGCCTGATTCAGAGGCTGTTACTTGTGCACATGATGTGACTTCTACCTCCAGGATATTAATCTATTACAAAGGAAAGACATGGGGCTGAAGCGATGGCTCAGTAGTTAAGAGCACATACGGTACTTGCAGAGTATCTGAGTTTGGATCTTAGAACCTACATTGGGTGGCTCACAACTACCTGTAACTCCGGCTCCAGAGGGATCAGATGCTTTTGACCTCTATGGCACTGCACTCATCTGCATATAGCCACACACACACATAAGCATGCATACATGTATACACACATGCATGCATATACATATAATTTAAAAACAAAATGCATCTTAATGTCTTAGTTAAGGTTGCTTTTGCTATGAAACACCAAGACCAAAATCAAGTTGAGGAGGAAAGGGTTTATTTGGCTTGCATTACCATATTGAAGGAAATCACAACAGGAACTCAAACAGGAACTCCAGTTTCTGACTAGAGA
Source organism: Cricetulus griseus (assembly GCF_003668045.3). NCBI lineage: Eukaryota > Metazoa > Chordata > Mammalia > Rodentia > Cricetidae > Cricetulus > Cricetulus griseus. The sequence continues at coordinate 189,082,669 of NC_048596.1, read as the reverse complement.
CAGGGGTTGATGCAGAGGCCATGAGTAGGTGTTGCTTACTGGTTTCTTCCTCATGAATTGCTCAGCCTGCTTTCATACAGAACCCAGAACAATCAGCCCAGGGATAGCACCACCCAAAATGGGCTGGGCCCTGTCCCATCCATCACTACTTAAGAAAATGCCCTACATGCTTGCCTACAGCCTTATCTTATGAAGGCATTTTCTTAATTTAGGTTCCCTCTTGTGTCAAACTAGCCAGCACACTTTAAAAACAGCAACAACATGTCACATCTGTAAATGATGTGTGTTATCTGAGGGGCTGAAATAAAGCAAGCACTTGAAAAATTAGGATGAGGAGAATACCCTGAGGGCTGAGTGATGGGGGAAGCAGAATCCTTACATTTTGGTTCTAGGGTCAGACTTAGAAAGGGCAAAATGGAAGGCTGGAATGTATACAGCAGAGGAGTGACATGGGGGCAGACCAACACCAGGCACATTTTTCACCATGGCAGTAATTGGACTGAAGGGATTGAAGGGCATAGAAAGGGCAGTGCTCATTAAAGCAGGAAAGGAAGGATTGGAGAAAGTTCTTTGTTCGATGATAAAGACAGCTAACTCTCAAGCTTTCAGTATCCAATGACCATGTGTGTTGCCAATTATGAAGAGAGAGAGAGAGAGAGAGAGAGAGAGAGAGAGAGAGAGAGAGAGAGAGAGGAGAGAGAGAGAGAGAGAGAGAGAGAGAGAGAGAGAGAGAGAGAGAGAGAGACCACCAACATTTTAGAATTTCAGAATAAGCGGTGATTTCTGGTCACTAATAAGATCTGTGATTGTGACATACTGTTTGAAAGGAAGATAGTATCCACAATCTTTTAGCCCATCCATTCCAGGCTTGAGGGTAGATAATTTTATATGTCTAGATGGTTCCCAAAGTAAACTTTTTTAACTAATTTAACTGGATAGTTATCAATAAAAATAAAAAATAGTAGTATTAATCAGATAGGTGATATATAGATTAGATAGATAGATAGATAGATAGATAGATAGATAGATAGATAGATGATAGGTATAGATCTCTGTGTATATATGTACACATATATACATATTACTTAAAAGAACACATTCTGGAGATAGAGAGACATTTTGCAGGCACAAAAGCCAGAGTCTGATGCCCAAAACCCATGTAAAAAACATTCAACTGCAGTGGTATACACTGATAAAGTCTGCAGGGGTGTGTGGCATAGAAACAGACGATGCCTGGAACTCACTGGCAAGTCAGCTTACCCTACTTGGTAAGGGCCAGACAAGAGAGAAGATGGTTTTAGTAGACTCTCATTCAACTCCCACATTGCCCCTGTCTGTTTTCCTCCCTAATTTTACATGTGTCCTTTTGTATCAAACTCTCAGAACTGATCTTTACCCCCATTCCCAGTCTTTTTTCTAGTTTTTTTAGGCTTTGCCCACTGTAGTGGTTTGAATAAGAGTGGTCCTCATTGGCTTATGTAACTGAAGGCTTAGACACCAGAGAGTGGAACTCTGATAGGGTTAGAAGGAGTAGGAGGTATAGCCTTGTTGGAGGAAGTGTGTCACTGGCGGGTAGGTTTTGAGTTTCAGGACCCCATGCCTCTCCCTCTTCCTGACACCTGCAGATCAGAATGTAACTCTCAACTACCTCTCCAGCACCATGTTTGCCATTCTGCTGCCATGTTCTCAGCATGACAATCACGAGTTAAACCTCTGAAGCTGTAAGCCAGCCCCCAATTGAATGCTTAATTTTGTGAGTTGCCTCAGTCATTATATTTCTTCACAGCAATAGAACAGTGACTTAGACACCCACATTTGTACCCATATTTACATGTACACATATAAACGTATACATATATAATGCATATATATATATATATATATATATATATATATATATTAGGCTAGGAGCTGCAATTGGGAGAACATGTGTTATCTGATGCCTTTTTGACCCTGAACATATTGAACTTGAATATATTTCTGTTATTGAACAATAATAATCTGTGCTGGGTAGAGAGTGAACTGGCCACTTGATGTTATAGTGAATGGTCAAACAAGCAAGATAAGATAAAACATTCAATGGTCATGGTGTGATAATGTGTCTCAGTAGTGAGTGCTGCCTTAGCATTGTGCATACCTGGTTTGATCACCGGCAAAATAAATGGACACATAATTAAAGTTGCTATGAAAGTTTTACATGTGGAAAACTGAAGGAGTATTGGGAGAAAAAGATTGAAAGACATTGTATTTAGGATAGAGATAGCAACGGGGGTAGAATGCTGTAGACAGAAAAAAAAAATCTTTCATAGTGAGGAGGAGTCCACTGGAGAAAACTCTAGATTCAAGGAGAATGTTCAAAAAGGGAAGAAGAATGGATGGCATCTGCTCATTATTTCACTTTTAACAACCTGGAATTATCAGGAAGCTGGGCTTTGCTTTGACATCATGAGTTTCCTTCATCTAATGAGTAGAGAAGAAGATGTACAAATAAAGACTTGCAACACTGTAGATACTGAACAAATAAATCACTATTCTATGCTTCCTTAAAAAACAAAGAAGTGGATATCTGAGAAACAGGAGCCAAGGATTCCTCTGGCTTCTACAAGGACACACACACACACACACACACACACACACACACACACACACAATTCTGCAGCGTTACCATTTCTGTATATTTTGCTCAAAGATCAACATTGAATGGTGGAAATGCCCTTCCTGGTTACAAAATCAAACAAAAATCCAGCCTGTAACATCAAAAATGAAGTCTGAACATTTTACCTCAGCATACACACACTCATCACACCTGTTCACTATATGTGGTCTGGAACCAACTTGTTCAAGCTATGCTAAAGAGCTTGAAAGTGTCTCATGAATGTGTAAAAGACAATTTATTAAGGTTTTCTCCCAGTAGCAAAAAAAAAAAAAAATGTAGTGAAGTACGAAAAACAGATCACAATCAGAGGTTCATATTTTCTTATCACTTTTACCTATTTAAAGGAAAGCCTAATAGCTTTTCCACCAACATCATTTCGCTCTGGTTCATGAGTGGGAAGTCCAGTGCAGTGGCATGCTGGGAAGTGTTTAATAACTTGTTCTCTGGGGAGGAAGGTCGTGCTTGATAATATGTGTCAATTCCTGTGGTGTCAATGTTCCCTCCACACCAGACTCTAGGCTATCTAGTTGGAAAAGCAGAGATGGGAAGAGATGCTCACAGTTGGCTCTCACACATCAGCAGGTTACTGACCATATCTCTGAGGTAAGCTACTTAAGCCGAGCAGCAAGAATCACATTGCAGTTATGAGATTCTCTGTTACAGCCTCAAGTGTGAAAAATGCATTTCCCCCCTAACTCAATCAAATTTTCTATCTTGTGCTCTTATTCTGTCTCATGTAGAAAATCAATCTAATCATTTCAGAGAAACTCGGTCCAGTTCATGGATGACTCAATCAATTAAGAATTATATTTCAGTCAACTTCAGCTTCAAAATGCCTGCAGGGATTTAGCTTCCTTCCCATTGACACTGGTGACTTCTGGGTGCAGTAGACTAGGGACTGCTTCTTGGTCATCTGCCTGGGCAGTAAATTACCCCAAAGATCAGGTATCTTCCACTCTTCCCTGTATTATCTAGTAGAGCTTGAACAGGATATATACTTGATTGTGACATGCTGAAACCTTACATGCATCTAAAGTGCAAGATCTTGTCTGAAGCTGGAGCCTCAGTCTATAGCACCCACACTCCTCTCTATTGTATTCCTAGCTCTTATATTCCTCCCTAGTGTACCTCCAGTGCCTACATTCATCTCTGGTGCCCTAGACAGCTCCTAGACATCCCCTTTGGTCATATAAGGCTGATGTGAGATCCTTTCTACAAAACGATCCACATATTTCAGCAGCAGATGATTTCATCTTTTTCTCTTTAGATAGACAGACTCCATGTCCAGCATCACTCTTAGTACATTGTTCATATCTAATGATTCATTAGATATGAAACATTCATTCAAGCATCTAATGAAACATCCATGAAACTCCCTCTGACAAAACTGATGTGAAGCAAGAAGCAAAGGCAAGCTAGTCTTTGTTCTTGCTTGATAACATCCCACCTTCTCCCTTTCATTCCAAACTCTCCTCCTGTCTCCTAAGTAAAGTAGAGCAACATTGTTAATGCTATTAATAGGTTAATATAGTCATTCAACTTGACAAGATCCAGACTCACCTAGGAGATGAACCTCTGGGTGTGTCTGAAAGGAAGTTTCTAGATTGAATTAATAGAGGTAGAAGACTCTTCTAAGTGTAGGTTACAGCATTCCATAGGCTGTGGGCCCAATTGACTAGAACAGAGGTAGTTGAAGACTACTCTAGGGAGCTTGAGTGTGACCCCCTCTCTCTCCCTCTCCCTCTCCCTCTCTCTCTCTCCCTCTCCTGATCTATCTATCATTTATAATCTATCATCTTTCTGTCATCTATCTATCCATCCATCCACCCATCTAGCTCTCCTTACTGTGAGCACATTGTGACCAGCAGCCTCATGTTCCTGATTGCACAGCTTTCCTGCCGTGAGGGACTGCACTCTTAGACTCTAAGCCAAAATCAACTCTTCCTTCCTTAAGTTGCTTTCATCAGGAGTTTTGCACAGCAATGAAAAAAGAAAATAACACATACAAAAAACAGATTATTTTAGCCTTCTTTATCGCTTGTCAAATCTTTCATAGTTTAAGCTTAAAGGTGTTCTGCTAAACAGTGTTGCCAAGTTATGTATCTGACAGCCTGTATTTGCTTAAGCACAGGATGAATCACAATACCTGAGGCAGGTGGGAAATAAAAGGCAAACAGAGCACCTTTGTCTACTCCTGTTGTCCATACCCCACACACACACACACACAGAATGAGTCACTAGGAGAATCCCTTTATCATTCAATTTTATAGTATCTTTCATTATAGAAATATGTATGCCCACCTTTCCCAGTCTTGGTCACCACATTTTGATACAGAAAAACAGAATCTACTAACCACTTTGTGTGACACATAAAAAGAACTCACCTAGTATCCCTCATCAGCCAGTTTAGTAAGACTTCACCATAGAGACATGTAGCTACATGCCAAATAGTGATCAAAGCTTCTAGTATCTGCCAGGTGTTGCCGCATCCCTGATCCATAGCCTTTTCCAAATTATAATATGGCACACCAGAGGATTTAACACAGAAGGAAAAAGGGGTTTTCCCTGTGGTGTGATTCTCAAGGCCTGCCAGATGAGAGGTCAATGTTTGTTTTGCTGTCATGTGGACAGACGCAGGATTAAACCTCAGAAAGCAAAGTTGTGCTTACACCAACTACTCAGGAGACTGCTAACATTTACACAGTATTGATTTCTCCACATACAGTGCTACTAGAATGCATGGTTGTTGACAATGTCTCATGATAGAAAAATTTTGCAAATGCTGTGAATATTCCACTTTCAATGGGTTTGCTATAAAATGATTATATTTTTCTTCCCTATTATAGAAAAAAATCATAACATTGTTGTTTTTTTAAGTTTGGGTTTTATCCAGAAAAATACAATTGCACCATAAGAGCTTTATTTGAAAAGAGTTGAAAGCTCTGGCTCATATATTCTACTCTTTCATGAGGCATCATTTGGGGGATTAAGCTGAACACAATTTGGAGGATTATGTCTGTGAATAGGAAGTGAACGATAAGGGAGAGTTTTATATGCCCTGGCTAAGGAGTGACCCAGCACAGAGCCAAGGTGCAAAGACTAGGAAAGGATTTTATTTTGTCTCATTTGATTTTGTTTCCTCGAGTGCTTGAGAAAATCTGTCAAAAAACTAGCCTAGTGGCAAGCTGAAAGAATATGGAAATTGGGGAGCTAGGTGTGAAGATATAACCCTATAGCAGGAGGCCAAGGCAAGAGGATGATGAATTTAGAGACAGTAGGAAGTCACAGGTAAGCCCTGCAATACATAAAGAGGTTAGGGATGTGCAGAGAGAAAGGGAGGCAGAGACAGACAGAGAGACAGAGACAGTGTGAGACAAAAGAGAGGGGGAGGAGACAAAACAGAATAAACATAAAACAAATGGGAAATTGTGAGCATGCGCGCTGCCTGATGTCAAGTTAATATGATACTGAAATGCTATTTTAACCCCCATCCCTAAAATTCAAGGCATACGAGGAAATAAGAAAGACAGCATTTCTGCTGTCAATATGTCGTGACTCCCACAGGCTCCAGTGTTGAATACTGTTTTTCAAGCTGGAATGTGGAGCCTAGCTGGAGGAACTGTGTCGCTAGAGGTGTTCCTTTGAGGGTTATACCTAGGCCCAGGGCCCTCGTCATTGTCATCCTCTGCTTCCTGGTGAAGAATCACTCCCACACCATTCCCACTGTCATCAGTTCTGCCCATGTACATGAGACCAAGTGACTGTGATCTGAAAACATGAGCCAAAACACATCTTTCCCCTTCAAGGTGTTCTTCCAGATATTTCTGCCACAGATACGCGAAAGTAATTCACACACTAGACCAACAGGAAAGGGAATAGAAACTGTCTCTGAGGAAGCCAACGTGAGGCCTACCTGACTACAACTTAAAATCAGTTGTACTTGTGGTCAAAGACCTACAGGACTCAAGAACAAAGAGTGGAAGAAAAACATGCTGTCTCAACACATGGACTCAACACAAGTCCAGCTCCTAACATCCACACAGAGCAGCGCACAGCTGCCTGCAACTCCAGCCTTCCAAAGGGATCCTACATCTCTGGCCACTATGTGCAAGCTCCTTCATCCATGTGTGTGCCCATGAGTTATGTGGCCACACATGAGTACGTACACACACACACACACACACACACACACACACACACACACACACTTAACAAATTAAATAAAATGTAAAGCATAAAAAAGGGATCACAAAGTACAACTGAAATGAATTCAGTTGAGGGTTCAGAATAGATCTGAGCAACATAGCTGTGAAGATAGGTCAATTAGTACCACTAAGACTGAGTACAGAAACAAAACAAAACAAAAAAAGGAAGCCTAGGAGATCTCTGAGACACCATCAAGCTTAACCCGGTCTGAGAGCACAGGCAGACAGAAGAGGTAGAGGAAAGAAATGAAGCATTTAAAGAAGATATGACCAAAACCTTTTTCATACTTGATAAATGAGAAATTCAATAAACAACAAGGAGGATAAACTCAGATGGTTCCACAGGAAGACTTATTACAATCAAGCTATTTGGTATGTATTCACTCATATATGGATTTTAGACATAGAGCAGAGGATTACCAGCCTATAATCCACACCACCAGAGAAGCTAGGAAACAAGGAGGACCCTAAGAGAGACATACATGGTCCCCTGGAGAAGGGGAAAGGCACAAGATCTCCTAAGCAAATTGGAAGCATGGGGGAAAGGGAGAGGAAGCTAGGAAAATGAGAAGGGGAGAAGAGGAGGGGAGTGGGGGACATGAAAGAACAAGATGTTCGAGTCAGGGGAAGAATAGAGTAGAGCAAGAAAAGAGATACCATAATAGTGGGAGCCATTATAGGTTTAAAGAGAAATCTGTCACTAGGGAAATGTCCAGGGATCTACAAGGATGACACCAATTAACAAGCTAAGCAACAGTGGAGAGGCTATCTTAAATGCCCTCCCCTGATAATAAGATTGAAGGCTACCTTATATGCATGCCATCTAGAGCCTTCATCCAGTACCTGATGGAAGCAGAAGCAGACACCCACAGCTAAACACTGAGCTGAACTCCTGTAATCCAGATGAAGAGAGGGAGGAGTGATGAGCAAAGGGGCCAAGACCAGGATGGAGAAACCCACAGAAACAGCTGATCTGAACAAGGTGGAGCTCATGGACCCCAGACTGATGTCTGGGAAACCAGCATAGGACTAATCTAGACCCCCTGAAAGAGGATGTCAGTGAGGAGGCCTGGGAAATCTATGGGGCCTCTGGTAGTAGATCAGTATTTATCCCTAGGATACAAATGGACTTTGGGTGCCCACTCCACATAGAAGGATACGTTCTCAGCCTAGACACACAGGGGAGGGCCTAGGCCCTGCTCCAATGATATGACAGACTCTGAAGATTCCCCCATGGAAGGCCTCACACCTTCCTGGGGAGCAGAAAGGGGATGTGATAGGGTGTTAGGGGGCAACAGGGGAGGAAGGGGGAGAGGGAACTGGGATTGACATGTAAAACAATCTTGTTTCTAATTTAAATTAAAAATGGAAGGGAAAAAACAAAATTGGGTACAGAAGAATATTAAAAGCAGAGACAAGAGATCTGACACACACCAGGAACCCTCAATAAGACTCACAGGATATTTTTAAACAGAAACTATAATGACTAAAAGGTAATAGGGTCACAAATTTGAAATGCTGCAAGGAAAAAAGAAAGTCAGCCAAGATATCTATGTTTGGTCAAACTGTCCTTTTAAATGAAAGATAATCATGGCAGTTCCAATTTTTAAAACCATGGAGATTTTGTTAATAGACCTATCCAACAAAAACAGATTCCATATGTGGAAAGAAAGAGCAATAGCAAAGCAAAGCTAAATGCATGAACAAAGAACGCTAATAAGGTAAATACATAATTAAGCACAGATGAACACATTATTTGATTTGGTGGTTATAATCCTATTTTTCATGATTTAAAGAAGAAATGCAGGACAGTGAGATGGCTCAGGAGCTAAAGCACTTGTGCCAAAGTTGATGCCCTGAGTTTGATCCCCAGGTGGAAGGAGAGAACCAAGTCCCAAAGGTCATCCTCTGGCCTCATTCATGCAGCAGCATGTGTACATGGCACGGGGTGGGAATGGGGTGTTGTGAATAATAAATATAATTTAAATCTTTAAATAAAGAAAATGCATAAAATTAATTATAAATCTATGTGAGGATACATGATAAATAAAAATGTAATCCGTGAAAACTATACTGAAAAGAGAGGCAGACACGTTAGGAAGAGAAGCTGAGGAATACTAACTCAAAACAGGTCATCACAAATTTTAAAGATTAGTTTTAATTCCAAAGGTAGCCACAGGGAAAAAAAAAAAAAAACATCTAAACACAAAAAAAATGAAAAGTTAAAAACACAAATCTCAACTACAAATATTCATTTATCTGTGCTTGGGAGATGGCTTAGTGTATACACACACTTGCTGTGCAATGTGTGGACCTGAGTTTAGATCCCTAGAGCCCACATACAAGCTGGACGCAATAGCGAGTGCCTATAATCCCAGAACTCCTACAAAGATGGGAGGTGGAGACAGGAGAGTACAGGTAGCCTGGAATATGCGGTGGCAAATAAGAAATCCTGTCTCAGAACTAGTCCTCTGACCCTTACCTTCCACCTGTGTCCCCTAACATGTGCCTACACACACATACACACACACACACACACACACACACACACACACACACACACACACACGTGGGGTAGAGAGACTGATTTTAAAAATCTACCAAAAAATGTTTCTTTTGGGGCCTAATAATGATAAATCCAGTGATTATACAACATTGAGAATGTTCATTAGTGCCCCAGGATCAGCATAACATAAATATAAAATTAACATTTTGTCACGATTAATTTTATGTTACATGAATTTTATACCAATTTTGATGGTTTTACAGTAAATTTATAGTGAATTAATTACTTGTCTAATAGTGTGCAGTTTTTACAGATACATCCATTGCTTTTCATAAGCACTGTGTAAAACCACAAAGTTCAACCACCCACATATTTCATCTCATGTATGTTTTATTTTAAGTTGTACCAAAATTGCAGTCATTGGTTATATTTATGATTTGCTTTAAATGTCTGTTTCTTACATTTTATTTCATTGATGGTTTTTTATATCAATGAGCTCCTTATGCAATTATCCTAATCAGCATTAACGCATTGCAATACACAGCAGATCCACTCTAATAAATATAGGAAATAGCATGCAAATGAAGCAGAAGAGATCGGTCAGTCGGAGAGCAAATGCTAATACATTCTCTTGCTCTTTAACTTTGAAGGTTTGCTCATTTTTATTCTTTTTATCTTGAAAGCAACATATAATATCTCTAGCCATTGCAGAATCTTAGCTAGGCTTTGAAAGCACATTCATAAACACTCATGCAAGCAATGATGATGCAGCTGAAAGTCTTAGGCAGGCACCAAATCTCCACTGGGGTTTCAAATTTATTTTTACTGAGAAAGGTCTCAAATTACAGGACCGGCTACAGTTCTACTAAAATGACCTGAATTAGATATCAAATCACCTTAAGGTCATGGCAACTATATGGGAAAGAAGTAGTATCTGACCCAGCCATACATCTCTCAGGTATGTACCCAAAGGAGTCTTAAGACCGCACATAACAGAGACAGCCATACACCTATGTGCTTTGTAGCACTGTTCACAAAAGCCAACTCATAGAGCCAGCCTCAGTCCCCATCAGCAATAAATGGGCAAAGAAAACATATTTCCATATACTAGAGTAATATTAAGTTGTGAAAGAAGAATAAAATGATGCCATTTGCAGGAAAATAGATAGAACTTGAGAGCATCATATTGACCGCAACGGGACAGATTTAGAAAGATAAATACCCTGTGTTTTATTCATACACATAACCTAGATGTTACAAGGGAAAAAGAAATAGAAGTAGGGTGTAGGATTATTTAACAGTGATTCTCATCCTTCCTAATCTTGTGACCCTTTAATACAGTCCCTCATGTTGTGGTGACCCTCAGCCACAATTTTTTTTGTTGCTACTTCATAACTGTAGTTTTTCTGCTGTTATGAATTGTAATGTAAATATCTGATATGTGTCCCCTGTGAGTCGTTCAACCCACACACACACACCATGGGATCATGACCCACAGGTTGACAACCATTGGTTTAGAAACATGTTACCAGCAAGAAGGGAGACAAGGTAGGGAGTGAGGGGAGGAGCATGATCAAAATGCATTGTGTACATCTGTGCAAACGTGATGAGGAGACACAGGACTCTGGTTTGATGGTAGAGCATGTGCCTGCCATACATGAGATCCTAGGTTCAATTCTCAACACTGCAGAAAGAAAAGAGAGCTTCATAATGAAATCTATTATTCTGTACAAATAGAAAATGCTAATTTTAAAACACCCTATTAATTGGGAGAAGCAGAAGTAAAGGGACTTTTTTTATGGAGTCTCTGGCATGAATTTCAAAAGCCTCCTTCTGACATTCTGGAAGCCCACACACCAATCATACTAACTACAAAATGATACTGAACCCATTCATTTTTTTTACTGAATTTTTCATTCCTTTGTCCCTTAAATCCATTTTCACCTTACACACATGTTCTTGCTGCATTCCATACTGATAAAGCCAAAGTATTGGCACATGTTTTTTAATGATTATTTATCTTAATATGTTTTCAGAATTACAGAAAATCTTAAGGATTATTAGGGAGTTTCCAATATGACCTGACCTATACCCAGGTTTCTTTTTCGTTAAATTTTTAACAAAAGTATGGTATGTATGTCATAAGTAAAGACTGAATAGTGACACATTATTATTAACTAAAACTATGTTTTATTTAAATTCCTTTAGTTTTTACCTAATGTCCTTTTTCTATTTCAAGGTCCCACTAGTATAATCATGTTACATGTTGGTGGCCCTATCTCCTTGGGTTCATATGGTTATGACAGTTTACAGGCTTCATTCTTTTGGGTTCTCCTTGACAGCTTTGAGGGTAACTATTCAGGTAGAATAATCTTCATTTCATGTCTGCCTAACAATTTTCAGAGAAGTTTTTCAGGAGAAAATCCATAGGAGTAAAAAATTCTATTCTCATCACATCAAACTAAGACTACATACATTTTATCGGTGTAGCTTATCACGAATGGTCTTAAAGTTGGTCACCTGCATGAGTTTGAGTTTGTCAGTTTTCTCCACTGCAAAATTCTTCTTATGCTAACCTGCTATTAGACATAAGTTGCTTAAATACATGTTTCACTTAAGGTGTTTTGATTTATGCTCTACTGCTTTTCTGTGGGAAAGTCTACTGTTATGTGGAATTTTTCTGGACAGGAGTAAATATACTGTCCTATTTATCTTTTATTTTAATTTTGTGTAGTCATATATGTCCGTGTGTGGGTTTGTGCATGTGTGAATTGTGCCAATGGAAGCCAGAAGAGAATGTTGGATACCCTGGAGCTAGAATTACAGGCAGCTATGTGTCACCCAAACTGGGCAGTAGGATCTGATCTCAAATCCTCTGTCAGAATACTAGTATTCTTAACTGCACAGCCATCTTTGTAGCTCCTATGTTGTGTTATTTTTTTATGATAAACAGTATGACTTGAAGGTACACTTTTGAACTAAATCATCCATTGAGCAAATTCAAAATGTAGGAGGATATAAAGTAAGGAAAACCCAAAGAAAGCCGAGCTCTTCACTGGGGTGAAACTGTAGGTTCCTGACATTCAATCCTGCACATGAATACCCTCAAGGGATGCATCCCTTAAGTGTCCATCATGAGGACAGAAGAAAGGCACTTCTCCATCCATTCTCATCCTCTACTAGCTAAGGGTAGCCTCCCTGTGGACAGACAACACTCTCCCTACAGCACCAATGCCATTTGTCATGCCAATGGATTTCCAGGAGTAGAGGATTCCTCACCATCAGGGAAGCCCTGGGCAAGAAGCTACAGCTGTGTGGTCCAGCCTAGAGCAAGTCCCTCTTACATCTGTAGGAAGCTAGACTTGACAGCATTGGCTAGAGGAAGCAATGCAGTTGGGGGCATAGAGATACCATGAAGTATCTATAAACAAATGCATCTTTTTAATTGTAACTGTCTTTAATGGGCCCTCCCCCAATTTTGCTCCCTCTCCTCAGAGGAAAGAGGCTCTGGTTGTACATGACAAGGCCAGGGCCCCTGCCTCTATCCACTATGTCCTTAGCTTTGTAACCCACCAAGCTTTCAGAGCACATGTGCCTTCCAGCTTTCAGAGGACATTCTTATTCTGAGGCTCAGGCTCAGTCTCTTCACACATGTATGCTAATATTTTGTTTAGAGTATTTTGCATTTATATTCATGAGCAAGAGTGGCTTTTAATTTCTCTTTCTTGTTTGTCCTTGACAGGGCTGGATACCAAGGTTATACCGGCCTCACGGAATGAGTTAGGAGGATTTTGACTTATTTCCTTTCTTTGAAAGAGAATGTCAGATCTGTCTTAAATGTGTTTGGAAGAATTCCCATTTGAACACTCACTAACCTGGAATTCTCTTTGTTGGAACATTTTAATTATGGATCTATTCTCTTCTAGAGAGGGAGGCTTTCTTTTTCTGCAGTTTCTTGAATGTGATTTTATAAGGCTATGTTTTTCAAATTCCTCAATATTATTTTACTTTTTGTTCATGTATGAAATCATGAAGCCAGAAGATGGTATTGGATCTCCTGGAACATGGGCTGCCCACTGTGGGTACTGGGAACCAAACTCGGGTTCTCTAGAAGAGCAGCAAGTGCTCTTTGACACTGAGCTATGTCTCCAGCCCACCTTCTTTTATTATTTTTATTTAATTTGTTAGATATTTTTCTAATAATTTCTTCACTTGGCTACTTGAATGGTTCTTCATATTTAGCCTTCTTTCTTCTGTAACACTTGCAATTAAGTATATTGGTTTTGGTCTAAGTAGCATCTCACAAGTTGGACTTAGAGTGAGCTGTCATCATTGAGCAGAAAAGATTGCTAATCTCCATTGAGATTACTGTGTGAGGAGTGCGGTAATTAAATTCCACACCTTTCTGGATTTTAAGTATTTTTTAATTAACGATTTCCAGGTAATTCCACTGTAACCAGGGCACTTATTCCCCATGATTTCAACCCTTTGAGATTTATTGAAACACTATTTTTATGACACCACATAAATGTAGATAAATAGCCTAGGTACACACAATAAGAGTGTGTATTCTCCAACTGTTGGAAACACTATATAAATCAAATTTGCCTATTTTGAGAAATTTATTAATGTTACTATGTCAATCCTCTGTAATTTCACCAATATTGTCCTGGCTTGCAGGTCAAATAACTAGACAGAGAGTAACCTTAACAATAAACCCACTACAATCTGCATTTCTAAAATATATATATCCTTCATGTATCTAATAGTTTATTATTTGGAATGAAAAATGGCTGTGCCACTAGACATCATTTCCTTTCTCTCCAGGACTACTGCCCATAAAGAAGGGTTTGCTGGGTTTTTCTCAGCTACATCAGGCTGCTTACCCTTTTTTGGTTCACAAGTTTCTAGAAATATAGCTAAGTAATATAATTTAAGTATTTGTGTACCTGTATAATCCATGTCTTGAAGCCCTGACCATCTATATGACAGTAGTTGGAGATGAGGATTTTAGGTGGTAATTAGATTTAGATGAGAGTAGGGGGTGGGGCACTCATGATGTGGTTAATGCCTTTATAACTAGCAGAAGGTGAATAGATGACTCTCTTCCCGTGTGCTTGCATCCAGAGAAGGCAAACAATAGAAAGTCAGGAACAAAGCCCTCATGAGATAACAAATCTGTTCCTTCTTTGTCTTGCACTTCCAAACCTTAGGATTATGGGAAATCAATGTCTGTTGCTTGATCTACCTAATCTGTGTTATTTTGTTATAGCATCCTAAATGAGCCCTAACTTTTCTAAATTCATATTTCCCCAAAAATAGATATCTGCTAAGGTTGGTTCCTTTGACTTTGGGGTGGATCAAAGGCTTAAGTAAAATTTGTCAAGGGATAGATTATCTGCCTTGGTCTTCTCCGGAAATTGATGAGCTCCTTACCCACCCTCCTGCTGCTTCTCCCATGTGCTCTCCATTTTCTCCTCACAGCTACACCTGACACACTCATCCCTAGCTCCTCAGGCATTGGCTCCAGATGACCCTCTAAGAGAACCTAACCTGAGGTCCACCTGTATGAAATATCCCTACTCACTAATGACAAAGGTGACAGATGGGCTGGGGAGACATGTCAGGGCTTAAGGGCGCCTGCAGCTTGTACAGAGGACCAGGGGCCAGTTGCAAGCACCCACATTAGGTAGCTCATGGTCCAAGGGATCTGATGCCTTTTTCTGGTTTCTGTGGACACCTGCATCATGTGTACTAACACACACACACACACACACACACACACACACACACACACACGTTCACAAGCATGCAAAATTAAATACAAAAATAAAAATTCAGACTTAATGCACTAAAAGAATTCAAGCTATACACTGGTGACTATCACCTCCATGAATACATTTTAATTGAACAGATTTGAGCCTCTGTATCAGTTTGAGTGTGATCACATTTATAACTTGAATGACTTCGTCTTGTGAAAGTTGAAAGCATCTCCTAAGCCAGGAATATCCTGTGTCACCTAGTTTGAAGGGACTTAGAAGGACAATCTGCTTTAAGGAATTCCCCTCTCATTTTCTGAATTACCTATTTCTCATTCATTGTTAAATGAATGCTATCTCTGTTGTTAAATAAATGTCTGTTCCTGAAGTGCTTATTCACAGACATGCCGACCTGAGTCAGGATCCTCAGCACCTAAGTAGAAATCCAGGTGCAGTAGCACCCATCTATAATCCCAGAGCTGGAAGGCAGAGACCGGAGGATATCTGGGTTTACTGACCAACCAGAATGGCCAACTCTGTTAGCTCTGGATCCCAGTGAGAAACATTTTTCCCAGAAAAATAAACTGGACAATGGTTGAGGAAGATATCCAACATTGACCTCTGACAACCACATCAGGTTCACACACATATGCACACATACATGAACAAAAGCACATACATACTCCAAGCACACAAACTGCACATTGTTTTAGAATATAGAGACCCTCAAATCCAATCTCATACTTTTATAGGAAAGGGGGAAAGAGAGACTGATGTCATTCTCAAGGCCACTCAGGATTTACTGCTATAGTATAGTGTTCTGGATTCCCAAGCCAGGACTTTGTATAACCATAAATTACTTACAATTGGCGACTTGACACATCTGCTCAGATGGAATTATGGGGTTGATTTAGAGCTAGAGAATGTGTGCTTCAGGGCCGACAAGGGCAGTGGAAGAAAAGAAAAAGGGGGCACCAAGATGGGGAGAGGTGAGAATAGGGGTGAGCATGTCCTTACAGAAAGAGACTGGGAAGAGACAGCAACAGTTGAATCACACAGGAAACCAAATGGTCACAAGACAGTCATCTCTCATGTTCAATCAAATGAACCAACACAAGACTAGAAGTAAATATATATGTGTGTATGTGTGTATATTCATATATATATATATTATATATATATATATATATATATATATATGAATTGGAAGCAATTTTCTTTTACTTCAATGAATAAGGGTTATGGGCATATTGAGATATAAAACATGTAAATCTTCAATCATTTTATTTCACCTTCTCAAGGCCAGTGTATAATATATAATCTATAAGCATAAGTGACACATCACAGACCATAAAATTGACCTCAGAATACATTCTCCAAACTTTTATCAAAGTGTGAATCTCTTAGTAAGGTTTTTGTTTTTAATTCATAAACCATTTTCAATTCCTTCTTTTAAAAAAAAAAGCAAAACTATTTTAAAATAAGTCATCACATCACCCAAGCTGGTGAACTCTGACCAAAGATACACAGGAAAGAATTTCTATCTTTACTTCTGTCTCATTTAAAAAATACAAAATATAACTATGATTCTCTCACACTGTTTTATGATTAGTCAGGAACAAGTTGGTCCCTCCTAGAAAGGAGAAGACTTATGTGGACATCTGCATTCCCTAAGATTATCTTGTGTACATTAGTTCATATATTTGGTCTTGATAAGATTGTTAAAATGGGATTAACTGCTTGATTCCACTTTCAATTGGTTAACGTTACTCCAGCCTGTGTTTCTGAAATCCATTTGGCAATACTTTTGCACTACCATCATTCTCAACAAAGCCAATGCCATCTCACTAACACTGTGACACTGTTAACCCTATTCCTCCAATAGGAAATTAAAGGACAGAGGCTAAATATCATTCCCACCCTGAAGGGAATAAGAGGTAGCAGTGATTTAAACCCAAGGAGAGTGAATCGATCTCAATGTGTCTAATAATATAGTTGCTCTTCATCTAAAATTTTATTATCCCCAAGAGAAAGGTAAAAAGAGAGATGCAAGGTGGAGATCTGAAGCTCGGATGTCTGGGAAGCTTGGGTCTTGTGACCCTTGGTAACATGTAGGCCAAACATTCAGGGGTTCAGTTGGGTTTAAGTGCTTGCATCTCAGCATTATGAGCTGTAAGTCTGAATTTCAAGGGAATGGAATGGGAGGGGAGAAGGGAAAGAGAAGGGGAGAGAAGGAGAAAGAAGGAATATGCAAATGAATGAGGGAAGAAGGGAAAGAGAAGGGAGTGGAAAGAAAGGATGGGAGGGAGAGGAGAGGGGAGGGCCCATACTGGAGGTAATTGGAGCACAGGGAAGAAAAATTAGGCATAGCCACTAAGATGTCATGTGGTAGAGCCTGGATCAGCCTGCGGGTGTGAAATCCTTACAGCTCCAGACAACTAAGCCTTCCTTGGCATGTTATATTCAGGGGTAATGGGGGAGAAGCTGGTACATAATATAATACTACAATGTCTTTTGTTCTGCATCAAACTCTGCAAGCTGCCTCAATAGTACAAACTCCGCCACTGAAGTTCATGGGCTTCATCTCTGGCCTTAAGATCTCAGGTATATTCCAGACTCACCATCTGCCCTGAGGCTCCCCTTCCCTTAGGCTTCAAACTGTTCAACTGTGCATAATTCATTCCTCATTCATCAGCTGCCATCTAAAGCACCAACTACTAATATATACTAATGTTGTCATTTTAGAATATATAATGATTATAAAGGAGTTTATGTAGTATTTTTAACAACAAGAAGCACTAATTATTTGATAACATCTCAGGGAACCTCTCTTCTTAACCAATGATGTGCATTATGAATACCTTGACAACTGAATTTAAGGGTCTTTACTTAAACCTGGTAAGCTGTATTCAAATAAGCACAATGAATTAGGGCAGAAAGAATGGCCAGATAATTGTGCAATGGGTGTTTAGAATAACCCATCTTGGAGTATACAGAGAATGAGAGTTCCCTCTGTCAATTTGCCACATAAATAATTTCTCTACAGACAAATGTTTGATTTTAACAACAAATCCTACAGGGATGAGAACACAAAATGCTGCTTATTTAGAGCAGAAGTTGTGATAAGAAAACTAACAATAGACAAGAATAAACAAATATTCCTCTTTTAGTAATAGAAGATACTCTGACCTTACAGGCTAGATTAGAGCAAGTCCATGAAGCAATCTGCTGTACTTCAATACAGTGTATGTGTTTACATCCCCATGTTTAAATACTTTATTTTTGCTGCATGCAATCTTTTCCTTCATTGCTTGTAACTGTAGCTATATTCGCAAATTCTAACAGTTTCTAATGAACCCATTTCCAAGATTTTTAAGGACATGAAAATAAAGACTTGCATTTATATTCTATATCAGCCTAAGAAACAATAGAACATTCCTACAAAATGTGTCTTCCTAATGCAAATAATGTTGGCATTAAGAAGAAATGATGTGAATGATGTAGGCATTGAGATGTGGCACTGGGTTACTACATACAGGCTACTTGATAACCAGCATAATTACTGTTACTAATGAGCAGGTAACACATACAGTGTGGATACAGTGGTCAAAGGATGATTCGTATTCCTTGTGAGACAGAATAAAATGGTAGATTTCATCCCAATATCAAAACAGGATATAACCTAAAACCTGGCCTATTTAATATTCTCTTACCACTGTTGAGTGAGAGGGATAGAAACAAAATAATAGGTTAGGAGGAAATATTACACCAAATAGAGGCAGATTTGACTGTATCACAATTCCAATATTAGCAGTGATTGATTTTGTTTTTATGTTACATTAAGTTTTTGCATTATATTCCTCAAAGTTATGAACTCTCTGTGGGATCACACAGAGACACAAACCCTTCCTTGCCACTTTCTAGCTTCTGCACTCCTTGACATGACCTTTCTTCACCAGTTCTTCTGATTCCTCCTCAGAAAAGATTTCTCTCTGTCTAACAAAGATACCAGAATTTTTATCTGTTGGTTTCATCTACCCCTACATGACCTAGTGGCTTAGCTGGGCACCTCTCCCAACATGAGCTAAATACTAGGAGTGGTTGAATAAAATGAGTAATATACAGCCTTTAATAAATCACTCAAAATCTGACATTCCTTTATGAACACTTCATGTAATTAATAGGGAAAAAAAGCAAATCTAAATAAAAAAAGAAAAATGTAATCAAGTAGGTTGACAACCAGCAAGAGATAATTAAAATGATCCTGTTTTGTTTCTTAGTTTCATTAACATGCAAATGAGATTCATGAAGTTTGATATTGTGTTTCAGCAAGAGCCATAGAAACAAATTAAGAATGAAAATGAGTCCCACCGATGGAGATTCCTGTTGAGTATATAAATTAATGAAAACTATGATTGCATCCAATTAATAAAATATAATTCTGTGATTTATTGGGCCTCAAAAATGAAACAAAGCTTCACAGATAAATTAAATTTTGTTTCTTTTTGGGTGGACCCCATTCTGTGAATGCTTTGAAGGTTTAAAAGAAGGCCAGTAAATGTTAAACTCTGCTTTACTTTTAAAAGCACATGGTAGAGACCTTGCCTTCAAATTAGAGTGTTGTAGAAATGGTATCCCTGCTAGGAGGGGCTTGGTGCAGGATCTAGAATGTCTCCCAGAGTGCAAAGAGAGCCCAGTGCCTATGCTGTCAGAGATCTGGAATCATAAATAGGAATTTATGATTACAAGGTACTTATAAGGAATAAAGAACCACAGTCAGGCTCATGGACCTCCATGTCTCCCATTGGATACAAAGATCTCGATGTTCTCCTCCATTAATACCTTCACTCTTAGAAACACACCAAAGTGCACACCTCAGATAATTGGAGATTGTAACCATGTCAAAAAGCTAAAAATCATGTCAAAGTGTCATACAAACATCTCTATAGTCATTGGAACTGAGTGATGTATAATGTGTACCAGATGGCAACACACTCGCGCACGCATGCGTGCGCGCACGCGCGCGCGCACACACACACACACACACACACACACACACACACACACACACACTGTTATGTCCAAAGTCCCACATACTCAAATTCAAGCATTAAGCAACAGCATCAAGAAGAGTAATAACAACAAAGACTAGATCTTTCAGTATGGTAGGAGAGGAGATTACAGTTGAGAAAAGAATGTTTTTGAGAACATGAATTGTTGGGAGTCTGTTTTTCTATCTGTTGAAATTGCCTCCTATTTGTCAGTGTGTCCCTCAAAGGTTTGTGCTGGTGACTTTCACCTCAGTATATTAAAGAATGTAACCACAGTGACAGTCATTTAGCATATGGTTGTTTGGTATGGTACTTTCTCATATCTCCTGCAAATGAATTGTCTTTAATTGTCTTCCCTTTCCCTGAATCATATGCAAGCCATCTCGCCCAACCTACCTGGGAAATAATAAACAACCAGAACTGAGTATTCCTCAAGGGGTAGAAAAGCTTTATTAAGCTCTTGATCCTCAACAGCAGAGGAAACCATGTCAACCACGTTGGAAACTAAACAAACTGAGGAATTACTATTTTTAAATATGCAGCATGCTTTAAAATTACTTCTTGCAGACTTCTTTAACTTGAAATAGGAAACCAATTAAGTTCCCACCATTCCTGTATCCATAATGATTGCAAATCATTGCAAAAATTTTTACTTTACAGTGTAAAGTAAAATGTTACCATACTGAAGAAACGAAAATCTTTGGATGTTAAGATAATGGCATAGGGTTTTCGGGTAGGATGTATTTCTTTGCCTTTCCTGAATGGAGGCCGGGTGGCATAAACTTCTTCATTATTGCCATTGACCTATTTAGACATTTGCTTTTTTTCCACAGCATATCACTTGCAATGATTTTATTAAGAAAATGGAAAAGTATCAAGATTCATCATAAGCCAAAGGATTGGGGGAAGAGCAGACTTACCATCTCTTCGATTCAACCTTGCGAATCCAGGACCATGACTGCTGGAGAGCTCAGAAGAACTGCTGAAGGATGCCGGAGGCAAGGCAGACACCAGGGGCTCATCACAGTCATCTGCCAGGAGGGAAAATGCCACGTTCCAGTGAGCACAGAGCTGACAGCTCTCTTCAAATCAATAGACACAACAAATAAACACAACATCAAAACTAGGATCTAAGCCATGCACGGTGGCAAGCACCTGTAATCCTAGCTCTCAGCAAGAAGGTACAGGATGATCAGGAGTTCAAGGTTATTCTCAGATATACAGTGAGTTCAAAACCATCCTGGGCTGCAGGAAACTCTGTCTCAAAATAAGTAAACAAATAGAACTAGATCCTCTAGAAATATGCCTGTCATGCACACAGTATGCCACCTAATGTCTGGAAAGCTGGTAACCATAGAAAAACAACTGAATGTAGAAACAGAGAAAGAAGACATTATAGAATTTATAAAAATAAAATGTGTTAAGATCAAAGGTTTGTTTTAAAAGGAATTTTTTATCATGAGCAGAAACACGTATAAATTTAACTACATTAAAATGAAGGAACTTTATGGCTTGGTGGTCATCCCAGAAACTCAAGAGGCTGCTGCATAAATATCTCAAGGTCAAAACCCAGCTGAGCCAGGAAGTGAACTCAAGAAAATGTAGTCAAGTTAGTAAGACCCTATCTCAAATTATTTACAAAAACAGAAAGGGGCTGGACATCCAGCAAAGTGGTGGGGTGCTTGCCCTGAGTTCAATCTCTAGTACCACAAAACAAAAGAATCTATGGTTTCTAAAATATGTTGTACAGCGAAGAAAAATAATCACAAAATGAATAAAGTTCATATAAAAGAAACAAATGAGACATAGATGCTTCTATAAGCACATAGAAGTTTGCTGAAATACTTAGAAATTTGTAGGACATAAGGAATAATATCTAAAGATAAAAGAAATATATGAAAATATGTATCTGGAAAAATAATAAAAGAAGCCTAAGCCAGGATACAATCAGTAGCCTAAATATAGAAAACATCTTAAATGAAGAAAAAATAAAATCACCTTCCATTTAGTTAGAAAACACACTAGAAAAGTGGTTCAAGGCTTGGCTGAAACCATGCACATTGATTGACATGCAAACTTAATAAACACCAGAACTATGAGTAGATACTTCTTTATAAGTGGTGAACAGACAAACCTTATAGGCTCCAAAAAGAAGGCCAAAGGACCTAGAACATGTGGGTCAGGAGGAGTCACTTCATACCACTTATGAAAAAATAACATGAACAACTACTTGTAAAAACAACTGCATAAACTTGTAAATTTGAACTTTAGCATGCCCCAGACTCCACTAATTCCATTAACAAGCAAGGGCTTCTAGGAATGGCTTACCCATGAAGAGCAACAGTCTCCAGAGGCCGTTTGAGTGCCACAGGAGCAATAAGCATAATGCTAGAGTTTTCATTTCCCATCAAATGAACAAAGCCAGACAGTACTGACTGAGCTGCAGACACAAAGATCTCTGCACCGAGAGGCACATGTGCCACTGGTAACAACAGAGAAACATTCACAACTCACAAGCAGTGTCCAAAGAACAAACAATGATGGTGTGGCCCACAGCAAAATAATACGCAGCAAGGAAAAAGAACTACAGCAATACAAAAAGATTAACTCATAGAAATATTATTTTAGTGGGAAAAATGAGTTATAACAGCAGAGCATATCTGTTAGTTTAGGAAATTTTAAAATGCAAAGCTAAATAACATGTTGTTTGGAAGGATACATGAATTGTCATTCCAATTAGTTTAAGGCAAGGAATGAAACTGTAAAACTTGAGGACTTGTTTGTAATGGGGTAGACTTCAGATGAGAAGAAAGCAACCAGGATGAAATTGCCAAAGGTCAAAGTCTGGGTATTAATGGCACCTTCCAAAGATTCCATTTGGTTATAATACATTAAAAATACACAAGAATGGGCATATATGCATATACTTGTATGGATCTTGGGATCTAATAGAGCAGAGACAAGTCTCCATTTATTTATCTTAAATGTGGATTGCATAGACTACTCTCCGAGTGCAAAATCATGGGAGGAGGTACATATGTAAGAGCATTCACATGCCCGAGGTCAACCCAGGTGTCTCACTGGCCTAAAGGTTACTGATAAAGCTGGGCTGACTGGACAGTATTCAACCTGTTTCTATGTCCCAGGGGCTGGGATTACAAGTGCTTGCCAGCACACCTAGCTTTTGTAGGCAAGTTCAGGGGATCAAACTCAGAATCTCAAGCTTGTTCAGCAAGAATGTTACAAGCCCATTTATGTCTTCAGCCCCACATGTATTGCTTTTACTATTAAAAAGCAAATTACAAAGAATAATACAGGAATAATGTTTGCTTTGATAGTGATGCACGCTTAATTCACTCTGTAAGAGCTTTAAAGTGCTTTACTTTTTCGAATTAAGAAGCTATTCTCACTTCTGCTTTAATCAAAAAAGAGTTCATATCTAGTATTTTTACACATCTTGATAATTTAAAAGCATGTGCGGTTATTGTCTCAAATGTTTTCTTTGACAGTAATTTAATTTAAATTAATTCAAAATTTATCTGGATTCACCTGAAAAGTTAGAGAGTTCTTTCTGCCTTAACATAGCTTGCTCTTGAACGACTTTCACAAGAATTTGTCCATGTGTTTCTTGTGTTCTTTTGAGGTTTGTTGGTTGGTTCTTTAGGGTTTTACTTAGTGTTAGCAATTAAAACCATGACCTCAAGCATGCAAGAAACGCATTCTCTTAGCTGAGCCACGTTCCCAGCCCCCACTTAGTTTCTTAAGATTATCTCATTGCCATGTAAGGCTCACTTTTCCTCTTTTGTACCTTAAATTCTCAAGCTGACTCTTAAGGAAGACAGGTTCTTGCATGTCTATTGATTAGCTTAAGCGATAATACCAGCCAATCTAGTTGTTAACTCAAGTATTAAGGGGTGTAGACATTAAAAGACTTAAAACACATGGAGTGTAGGAGGGGGTGGGTGGTTGTACCCAATTAGATGAGCAACAACCACAATGCTTTAGTACAGTATGGGAGCTAAGGTGTGTGTGTGTTTGTATACACAGAAGTGCATTATGTGTATACGGGGACAGTGTGTGTGTGTGTGTGTGTGTGTGTGTGTGTGTGTGTGTGTTCACTTTTGGGGTCATTTTCAGTATGCAGGTGTGTGGTGCAAGGGGCTGTTTAACTGCTTCTCAAATCAATTATGCAGATCAGCATCGATCCCGTGAATGTGAAATGCATCTCTGGTGCAGTCACTCTGGAAGGTATATATTTATTGCCCATTTGTTTTTGTCAACTGTAAATTGAGAATCCATATTGCTCTACTTTTAGTTTTTAAAGAACAGGATTGAAATAAGAAAAGGGGGCATGTTCCCCATCTGTTGGGAGAGGGACAGGCTACATGGGAGCCTGATCATAGAAGGTTTGAGTGGCGAGCTCTGAGATTGGGTCAAGTTCCAGTGGACCTTCACATGAGTGACACTATTCTTTAGCACAAGCCTAAAAACCCCTCTATAAGCTGCTGTGAGATTCCCTAGCAATAGAATATTTTAGTCATTTTTCTCCAACTAACTATAACATAGTGCATACAATCCTGAGAACTTAGACAATTTCATACATAGTAAATGGCCTTTATTCTTCCCCCATTGAGATATTAATGTTAATAACTTATCAATGAAGTCTTTGAGGTACAAATCTTGGCTCACTTTCTTATCTTACTGTAGTAGAACTGTGATATTTTAAATCAAGCTGGAGTAGGAAGTCAAGTATATAAGAATGCCGTGATCATAAAGACCATTTCTTCAGTTTTTGCTGTCTGGAGGTTGTAGAGCACCATGACAGCATCAGAAAAACATGTCTTGAGAAGCTATTGTTTATTACATATTTGATATTCAAGAGTTTTGACCACAAGGAAGGAAGATCTTGGGCAGTAGTAATGAGTCCGAGGTGACTAAATGGGATATTTCCTGTGAATATTAATTGAATGGAATTGTAGGTTACAGATAGGCCTCCTGTGAGTTTAATTCCAAACAACTGGTTTTTTCAGATTGCAGTAGCAAAACAAGAGTTCTGAACTGATGACACTGAGGGACAACGTTTCAGCCCAAAGATTTGCAACCAGAGTAGACTGTAGCCCTGGGTGCCCCTTCGTAAAACCTGTTGACACATTGAGCAATGGCTATTTCAGGCAGGTTACTCCTGGCAACCATAGATCAGCGACAGAGATGGTCTTCTGTACACTGTATGCACAGGGCATCACTCTACAGTATACAGGACATCACTCTACAACATTTTTCTTCCCAAATTCCAATGGTGCTGAAGCTGGAAAACAGCATTCCAGATTTAAAACCCAGCCTTCTGCCTGAGCAGTCTCTCAGCTGGGAACCTCCAGCTTCCTCTCCTATTTCAATGTGGATAAAATTCTAATTTGCAGCTTTTTACATTTGAATAAAGATCATTCAGGATATACTGGCATATGTGCACTGAAGTCAGGGGGTTGCAATACTGAAATGACAGGTTATTTTAGCTTAACCCAAAATTATGTTTTTGTTATTAAATACTACATTGGATCATAATAGCACCCTGGTCTCTTCACCACAAGTTATGTTGTTGGTAGAAATAAAAGTCAGTAGGTGCAAATAACAAGACACAGGGGGAATGATGGGTGCATTGACTAGTAGGATATAATAATAGAGTTGCCAAACATTTTAGGGAAGCTGACTGAATCCAAAATGGTAGCAGACATGTTGGGACATTATTAGATATTTCTATTAGACCAAGAAACTTTCATTATTGGGCTTCTCCAGAATTATAACACATTATTTGGCATTTTTGGCATTTTAAAGGTCATATGAAGATTTCTGTTTTTACCTTGATATCAGTTAAGGAGCAGAACTGTGGATTTTAGTCTTTTTTATTTAAAACAGTGGTTCTCAACCACTGTAATGACCCTTTTGGGGGGTCAAGTAACCCTTTGATAGGGATCATCTAAGAACATTGGAAAACACAGATACTTACATTATGATTCATACCAGTAGCAAAATTGCACTCATGAAATAGCAACAAAAAGAATTGTATGGTTGGGGTCATTATAACACAAGGAACTATATTAAAGGGTCACAGTATTAGGAAGGTTGAGAAGCAGTTGCTTAAAATAATAAATCTGCCCATTGATTGATTAAACTTAGATAATTAATGAATTATGTTAGAATATCCATAATAGGAAAAAAGTTTTCTAACTTATGTTGAAATATTTTCAAATACACAGAAAGTGTGAGAGTGTGTGTGTGTGAGAGAGAGAGTGTGTGAGTGTGTGTGTGAGAGTGTGTGTGTGTATGTGTGTGTGTGAGAGAGAGAGAGAGAAAGAGAGAGAGAGAGAGAGAGAGAGAGAGAGAGAGAGAGAGAGAGAGTGCATGTAGAGGGACAGAGACATAGAGAAACACTCCTGCTTTCAGATCAATAGTTCAGAAAAGTCAGCATTTGTTTCTTCCATGAGAGAAAAACTTACCCTTGTCATTAAAAAGACAATGATAAATTAGATCTCTCGAAAGCTGTGTGTATGGGAAAATTCAGTAGTCTCTCACAAACGAAGGTGCAAGCTGTATTGAAAGTATTTTAATACAGCTCGATAGAAAGTAATTTCCTTTTATTTTGCAAAAGGCTTTAATGCATAATTCTCTTAAGTAAGTAAAAGCTGTTCAGATTTTAATAAAAGTAATTCAATTTTCTTAAGCTGTTTGCAATATTACCTGTACCAAGACAGTAAGTGTATATTAAGGGTGCTGCATTCTCAGTGTTCTACATCTCTTACCTCATTTGGTCCTGAAGAATACCCTACACTGTTCTATTAGATGCTGGGGCAATTTTGTCATGAAAAATACCCTACCATAAACTATTAAGTACTGGGACAATTGAGGGAAAATAAGGCACACTAGTTGAATAAAGCACCCAAGGATACATTAGGAATGAATGGATTTACAGTGTCATAGCTTCTGTTCTGGGACAAACGTTCTGTTTAAAAGAGAATTGGTCATCCAAAATATACAATATAGAAAGTCAGGGCTGATTTGCAAGAACATGCAGCTTAACTGCTGCTGAATAACCACCTGCCCTGGTGTTCCGGAAACCTGCCAAAATCATTTGCATCCTTGCTAATGAATCATACTGCCCATAAGGCTATGCATTGGAGATCGGCATGGGAGCGGGAGGAGGGCAGGAAGATGATTATCTTAAAAGTTCCCTTATACTAGAAGCAGAAATGACTCATTTTATAGGGAGCTTTGAAAACATCGGTGTTTCATTCCTTTGAGAAAATGGATTTCATGAACCTGGGCCAAACATACCATTGACAGTTTTAGGATTAAGGAATAGCCTCTTCCTCAAGAAATCCATATCCTTGAAAAAATTTATTCCAATCTATATTATTGAAAGCTCATCTACTTGAAATTGGAAACCATGAACTAAATTAAAAGGTAAAGTATACGATTATATTGATGTATACTATTAAAAAATACTCTGAGCAAGGCAAGATTTCATCCACACAATAATATTGTCCTATTACCATAAACCCTAGTTGTTAGTTTCATGGGTTTAGAGAGAGTCCTGTCCCTTGACCTAGCCTGACACATGGCCTGTAATCTGTGCCTGGTGTATGTGTCTCTGATATCTGCCCAATGAGAAGCTGGATATAGGAGAGGCAAAGGCCAGACCACAGGGAGAAACAGAAGCTTCAGCAACCAGTTCCAGAAGCCACCATTAGCCCCTTCAGGAAATGCCTGCAAATAGCCAGGCCTTGGCAGATAACAGACAAGTTCCCTAACATTTGTCTCTGCTTCCACATTAAGAGAGGCTACCAACTAAGTCAAATATGTGTTCCCAATCAATCACTCCGGATGCCCTGCTTCTGGTTAGTCTGATCACAACTTTTCCATGCCCACAGCCTCTAATCTGGTGCACTGAAGCCCTGCCTGACACTATACAGCTTCACTCTCTTCTGCCTGCCTTTGAGCCTCTGCCAAGCCCCAGTGACAGGACAGCAGCTAAGTCCTCTGCTGCAGCAAACAGCAAATAAACAGCCTCCACTTGTTCCCATTTGGGTGGTGTGCATTTGTTTCCACTCCAGCGAGCTCTCCTCAGCTCTCCCATCTCACTTTCCCAGCTAGAGTCACCCATGTGTTCGTGAAGCACACTAAGGAAGCACAACCAGGACCATGCTACTTCGATAACTACTAAAATAGATGTGCAAATGAATTCCTATCCATTGGAGTGTTCTGTTGCTTTCACACATGTCTTTATGTTTTATGCTGATGTTTCATGGGTTTGTTTTAGGACTGAAGAAATAGCTATGATATCACACTCCACCCCTTTCTCCCTATAAAGCCATGTGAACTGAGTACACAGAAGCAGATATTTTTCGGTGATGGTGGGTGGATGGGAAAGGGGTAAAAGTTTTAAAGAAAATGAAAATACTAGTGAGCTTGAGTAAGAGGGAAAAAATAGATGAAGGGAGAGATGACAGGATTAAGAGTAGATAGTGCTTTTGCATCAGACCCGATTTCAGTTCCCAGCAGATATGTTAGATGGCTTACAACCACCCATAACTCCAGCTCCAGGGTACCCAATGCCTCTGGCCTCAGAGGGCACCTGCACTCATGTGCACACACAGATAATAAGAATACACACAATTCTAAATAAAAATAAATAGATAAAAGGTGACATGTTTAGAAAAGGAACAAGAGTTGGGGGGAAACAAAGATGAAAATGGGACTAAAAAAGAGCTGATTTCTTGTTCTGCGGGTAGCAGAACAGGCTCTGCACTGGCTTATCTCATCCTCTCATCATTACCTAAAATAACTCCTCAGCAAAACTAAACACTAGTGAGGGAGTTGACTACAAATTCCTTAGCTTCTCTGAGTATTAATTTGACTTTGACGTGAAAATTAACATTCACTTGAGGATAGTGGTTTTAGATATATTAAATGGGATAAACATGAGCTTCTAACTGTCAGTCAGTGGCTTAAATTAAAAAAATAGCATATTGCTGCAATTTAAAACAAGTAAACATTTATCAGTGTGTTTGTACAAGCCTAGCTAAAGACAGACATGCTTCCCAAACAATTCGTGTAGGCAGCAATCTATAAGTCCGTATGCATTTTTTCCCACAGAAGGATGGGCAAGAGGTATTCATGGCTGCTAATGCTTGTGGTGTTAGTAGGGTGAGCGTTCACATGGAGGCAAACACTGGCTTATGCGCTCCAAGTTACAGCCTTACTTTAAAGAGCTTTCCCAATTAATCTTCACAAATTAATGGATTAATGGGAAGGCAGTTAACTTTTAACGACAGCACAGCCAGAGGCTGATTGATTTTGGAGTTTTAATAGCAACTATTTAAATTCTAGATATTAGGACAAAGAGACTCACAAATCCACCCCAGAAAAGCAACCAAAGGTGAAGGGGTGAAAGAAGTAATTGTTTTAAAGTCAAGTGAACATTGACGTTCTAGGAGTCTATGTCCTTTACAGACTTTCATCGACAGATAACTTGACCACATTTAGCACTGTGTCTTTTATGTAATAACAGGAGTAATGTGAGATTGTGGAGTAAGCTTTTCTGTATTTTATTGTGTATGGATTTATTGTATAAGATACATATCCAACCTGGGAGTTAGGGATGGTGTGGATAGGCAAGATTCTGGAGAATGAGGACAGAGGTTTCACAAGAGCCCACCTCTGCATGCAGAGCTACAGGTGGGCAATGGCTGCTGAGAGAGGGAGACACATTTTCCCCCAGGGATGAGACTCTCCTGGTTGTCGAATCCCAAGTGATCATCCCTGGACATCCCCAAGTATGAACAAAACTGAATGGACTCAATAAGTTGCACATACATATGTATGTAACAATCATAATGTGGGTGGGGGTGAAAATGATATAGATGAAGTGGTCACAAATGAAGTTCTCAAAAATAAATTTTAAAGTTTTTAATACAAAAAAAAGATACTCAAAAGAACTAGTGAATCAATATATTTAAAAATATATTTAGATATATTTTAAATATATAAGATAGTTAAATATATTTTACACTTAGAAGTATTTTAAATACATAATATAGTTAATTAAATATATTTTATATTTAGATATAAATATACATGAGATGCTGAAGCACATTTCAATTTTCCTCAAAAAAATTGTATAGATCCATTCTTTCTTTTTTTAATTCAGTCATTTTTCATTCCATCACACACCTCACTTCATTTGCTTTTAGGAATGTAAGAAAAATTGAAAGATATGTGTTGTCAGTTGAAGTATGACTGATGGTTGACACAGGTAACATTTCCATGTGTCTCCTCTCAATGTCTGAGAATTGTCATTCTTCTCCACTGCTTTTAGAAGCATAAATTAATTATAATTTTTTATTTACTTGTGGTCAAACTTATTTGTGTTAAATGTTTGTTTTTCTTGTTTCATGCTCATCTTTAGTTTTGTTTATTTTTTTATTAAATGAAGTATCAAAGCAATTACACTTGCTTTGCTGTTAGAGTATTGAGCTATACCTTTCATAATCAAAATCTCTCTCTCTCTCTCTCTCTCTCTCTCTCTCTGTGTGTGTGTGTGTGTGTGTGTGTGTGTGTGTGTGTGTATGTGTGTGTGTGTGTGTGTGTTTACATGTGTTCATGGTAGGACTACACCTATGTGCATTTGTGTCTGGAGGCCAGAAGCCAGCCTCAGGCGTGGCTCCTGAGAAGTCACCCATCTTTATTTTTGAAACAGGCTTTTTCAAGTGGCCTGGTCTCATCAATAAGGCCAGGCTAGATCAGAGATTTGCCCGTCTCTATGTCTCCAGCACTGGGATTAAAAGTACACACCACCATGCTCTGTTTTTTTTTTCTTTTTCCCCACATTATCTGGGTATCACTCAGGTCCTCACGATTGTGTGGCAAGCACTTAACTTACTCAGCCATCTTCCCGAGCTCCCTATTGATCTCTTAGTTAAGTGGTGTATTTAAAAGAAATGACATGAGAGACACAGGAAGTTGAGAAATGTGAGCTTTGGATGCAGAGAAGCCTTAAAGGCTTGCTCAGGCACTGCCCAGAATCTGATCCATACTACTCCAACTTGACATATGTCTGCCTATAATGCACACAAAAGCATACTTCACAGAAGACCTTGACAGCTTCATGGGATGAAATCCCTAAGATACAGAAAGTACAGAGCAGGATACTCAAAACAATGTATCTCTTTTCTTCTAGTCCCAGCTCCAGTGAATAAAGAAAAATGTATCCTTTGGAGAAGTTATTAATATGCTTGTCTTGAATACCCCACCTTGGAAATTAGTGTGATAAATGGATTTAGTACATTTGTGAAAACAAACTATTCCTAGCAGGTAGCACAGGAGTTATTGGAGGTACAAGAAGAATATTGACTTCTTCCCTCCAACATCTCACATTCGAATCTTCTCATTGAGGACAACACTCAGACATCTTACTTTCTCTTATGGTATTTGGCCTCCTGTAATCATTCCAACTAGATGCTCTCCACATTCAGTTGGGGACTTATTTCACTGAGTACCCTTAGGGTTTTGTTTGTTTGCTTCTTCGCTTAGAGATCAGTAGGTCAGGAAGAAGAATTTGGTGAAACTCTAGGGCCCAGTAACTGTGCACCCGGGAATGATCATTGAGGGAGGACAGATCCTTAGAAAGACAGTGGCGAATTGCTTTTCATTGCACCAAGCAGAACATGGCCATCTTCACAGCACCAGCTGTGTCTACTCAACCAAAAACATCACAGCAGGGCTTGTGGGTCATTGACATTCCCTCACAGAATCAGGGAGCCAGGAGACTCATTGACCCCTTCACCTGGGTATCTGACCTCTCCTCCTAGCCAGTTATAGGCAATTCTTCCTTTGTTGTACAAAGTCTTTGTGTCTCAACTCTTAAAGGGGGTACTAGACTATATAGGCTGAGGTCAGAGAGAGGGTTCCATTTATATGACAATAGAGGAGCCATTGTCCATGCAGGCTGATGACTTTCCAGTTAAGTTGCTTTGGGGTCAATCATGTTTTTGTCAATAACCTCTTATCCTTAAGCCCAGTAAACTCATTCCTTTCTCAAGGGGAACTTTGGTGCCACTGAGCTTTATTTTATCATTGGGACCTTAGAAGAAGGGAGGATGTAAGATATTACCTAGTCCCTTCTAGGGAGAAATTCTCAAAACAGTACTTCAAAATTAAGTTTATAAGCAGATGAGAAAAATTGTGGGTCTTCTGTGGGTTTCTCCAACCTGGTCTTGACTCCTTTGCTCATCACTCCTCCCTCTCTGCAACTGGATTCCAGCAGTTTGGCTCAGTGCTTAGCTCTGAATCTCTGTGTGTATTTCCATCAGCTACAGAAAGAGCTGACCTGAACAAGGGGGAGCTCATGGACCCCAAACTGATAGCTGGGAAACTAGCATAGGACCAATCCAGACTCCTTGAACATGGGTGTCAGTTAGGAGGCCTGGGAAATCTATGGGGCCTCTGGTAGGTATCCCTAGTATAAGAATGGACTTTGTGAGCCCATTCCACATAGAGGGATACTC
Source organism: Cricetulus griseus (assembly GCF_003668045.3). Classification (NCBI taxonomy): domain Eukaryota; kingdom Metazoa; phylum Chordata; class Mammalia; order Rodentia; family Cricetidae; genus Cricetulus; species Cricetulus griseus. The sequence continues at coordinate 189,049,935 of NC_048596.1, read as the reverse complement.
TCTCAGCCTAGACACACCGGGCAAGTCCTAGGCCCTACTCCTAGGACTTTGAAGATTCCCCCATGGAAGGCCTCACCCTCCCTGGAGAGCAGAAAGGGGATGGGATAGGGGGTTGGTGGGGGGCAGAAGAGGAGGGAAGGGAGAGGGAACTGGGATTGACATGTAAAACAAGATTGTTTCTAATTTAATTTTTTAAAGGAAAAAAATTTGAATGGCAAAAAAAATATATGGGTCTTATCTGACATCTACCATTCATTCCCTACTGCTAAATCCTGTAAACTCCATTCAATACCCAGATCTACCCTAGTTCTTAGTCTGAACTAAATGCTGAACTAAGCCTTAGACTCAAAAGTCTTAAATACATTATTTAAAAATGAATGATGGAAATAAATGACTAATCACTCAGCTTGGGAGAACACAAGGTAAGAAACACAAAGAAAGTTCAGGGAGGGAATTAATTAAAAACATAGAAATAACAAAATAATTAAACAAATCTAAGACCTGGTTCATCCTGGGGAACATAATCAATCATTTTTCAAAAAAGTTAGTCCCAGAGGGAAAGCAGAACTATGTAAAATACAAACCAACTAGGAATTCGTTATCTTTCTTCTTTTTCTTCTTTTGTACTAAGATCATATAAATTTTCCTGAGTGAATTTCTACAGACAATTGCTTGTTTTTCAGAGCCCAAACACAGAAGAGAGCAAGGAAGAGCTAAGTGACTGTAATATTCATTTACCATTTGCTCCCTAACAAACTGTTGTGCATTCCATGTCTCAAAATGACATCTATTTATTATCCTGCAGCCCGACATGTCAGAAATTCATAATCAGCTCAACTGGGATGAAATCAAAGTTTCTGGAGAGCAATATTGCTGGTGGAGGCTCAAGAGAATAGTATCCTTCCTTTTCCAGCAACCAAAGGCTACCTGCAATGCTGGGCTTGGGCCCTGTACTTGACCTTAGCATCTACCACCAAACCCGCTCTAATTCTCCTACCACTCTCTTTCACTTCCTGAGATTCTTGTGGTGACATAAGGCCAATATAGATAACCCAAGAAAACCCATCCCAAGTCATTTGCTTAGCTACAATATGCAAAGTCCCTTCAACCATAAGTAAGTGCCATAATTACAGAGCCAAGAAAAGCCATGTGGAAGAGCACATGCCCGTAAGTCCAGCACTTGGGTGCTGAGCTAGGAGAATCAGGAGTTTGAGGATAGCCTGGATAATATAAAGAAAGTACTTAGTTCCCCATGTTTGATCAGTAGTATCCACATTTATATTTTTGACTTTCAATGTCTGCTAATTTAAGAATTTCCAGAGCTGGAACTACTTCAAAAGTTTTTAAGAATTTTGTTGGCATGGTATGTGTGTGTGTGTGCATGTGCACATATGTGCCTGCATTTGTATACATGTGCATGAGTGCACACACAAGCAGATAGCTATGGAGGCGAGAAGAGGGTATCAGATTCCCCTGGAGCTAGAGCTACAGGTGGCTGTTAGCTGCCTGATGTAGGTGCTGGGAACCAAGCTAAGGTCCTCTGAAGAGCAGTACATGATTTTAGACACTGAGCTATTTCTCTAGCCAAAAGCGAAATAAAATTTGGCTCTGTGTTTCTTACAAAATTTGGTAAGAACAGTTCCCTGAGAAGGAGAGAGAGAAAGGTAGCATTCAAGCATTATCATTCCTAATCATCCTCCTTCCCTCTAAGCAAAGAGGATTTTCCAGAATCATTAACTTAAAAATAAAGTAAAATTATCCTCATAACGCATGGTTCACCTATGAGGGGATAGTTTTAATGTTTTAAAGGCCATATGTTTTCTTCCTACTTCTTGAGTTTTAGCATTGCTTTTGCTTACTACAGAAAAATGGAAATTAAAACTACGTATGATGCAGAAATCAAGAAGTTTTGGTTCAAAAGGAAAGTGGAAAGAGATTGAGAGAATATGAGCATCTATAGATACTCATTGATGCACTTAGACACGGCTCTCACCCATGCTGTGCTGACTACACCCTGTGTATGTGAAGTTACAGTAACCATGTACCCCTATGTACATGCTATTTGCATTAACTGATATTTTCTACCTGAAATTGCCATGTTTTAAACTCTGATTCCTGGAGGGAAAATTGGGTAAGCCTCAATTCACTTTTTATTCTAGTCATATTAGATGGTATTTTGACATCAAAGAAGAAATACTCCATCTTATTACCAAATCATTTTGAGAATTGTTATTTGTGCCACCAGCTACTACACACTTAAAAATGAAGGCTGAAATGTTCAAAGTGATAAGGAATTTTTCTGAAGACAGGTGGATTTTAGTAGGGGAGTTCACCAAGCTATTTTAATAAACAGCTATTTCTTACTGAGGGAGAAAAATCAAGCCAACTAGAAACAATACGCTTCTCTGAACAATAACATATGAGATTAAGCAGAAGCTGTTTCCATTTCATTGGTTAAGATTATTGTGTTTGATTTCATAATCAAGCAAGGGACGAGCTTGGCTGGCCTTGGAGGTTGCCTTCCACTGTGTTGGCAGCTTAACTGAAAGCTGGCTGAGCAGGTATGAATTAGCTCCATGACAGATCCGACTGGATTCCATAAACAACACCTTTCTCATAAAGCCCGGCCCCTGAGCAGGGAACCACTGGATGAACACACATGTTCCAAACACCTGGTCCACGTAAAAAGAGGTGGTTCTGTGGCCTAGGCTCTTTTCCTTTAGGAGGACAGCCAGTTCTGAAAACCTGTCTTTAGGCAAAACGTCTAAGCTAATATCCAAGATTCTAAGCCATGTGGTAAATATCTTACATGCTCTGCTCCAGTTGAGTGCAGGCAGAACCTTTAAAGGTGACCTGCTGACACTGGTATGATTACATTCTATTACCCAACAAAGGGGATTTTGGACATAGAATTAAATTCATTAAAATCCTGGGCTGAGGGTATAGCCCAGCTGGTGGAGTGTTTGCCTAGCATTCATGAAGCACTGAGTTCCTTCATTAACTGGGTGCAGGCTTATATATTTAACACATAAGAAGCAGAGGCAAGAGGATCAGGAGTTCGAGGTCATTCTTGACTATAGAGCAAGTATATAAATGCAAGACCAGCCTGGATTTAGTAAGACTCTGTCCCTCATCACTATCACCCCCAAAAATCTTATTTTATTTGATCTTTAGTTATTGAAAGGTCAGATCATCCCACCCTTCAAAAGCCTAAAAGACAGAGACACAAAGAAATCAGAGATGAGAAGTGTGAGGGAAATTTTGCCTACTGGTCTTCAAGATGCAAATTGCCATGCCATTGGCTAGTGCCACTTGGTAAGATGCAGTAATTGCTCCTATAGGACCTGAGGTTCCAGTTGGCAACACACAAGAAAACATGAACCTTGCTACCAGGAACTGAATTCTGCTAAAATACTTGTAACCTAAGGAGTATCCTTAATGTTGTTAGGTCCTTGTCTCTTTTTCAAACTGTTGTGTCCTTCCCAACATTTGATGACATCCCTTCATTATTAGACAAATTCTGGCAATCCATTTGCTTCCAAATCTTTCCATATATGAGTTCAGATACATTTTGCAAACACTTTGTTAATTGTTAATGATGTCTTAGATATATGTTCTAAGTCATGAATTTTAAGAACATGAATTAGTTAAAAATAGGAAATATGTTTCACCATGCCTTTTTTGCATATTCTAACATGATCTACTTTTGGCTTCAAACACACCTACAAAAGATCCTTTTAAATTTATCATTTAAAATTCAAAGCACTAAGTTTAGTTTAAGATAATTCTTAAAGTTCTCAATATTCTATAGTAAAAGTGATCTTCATATATCCCCCATTTGGTTCTTTGAGACACCTTGTTTAGAAAAGATAATTGTCTTAGCTAGGCATGGTGGCACATGTTTGTCATCCCAGCACTCAGGAGGTTGAAGAGAGAAAATCTTGAGTTCAGACTTAGACTGTGCAAAATAAAATAAACTGAAATAAAATAATTCCATTCAAAAGACAAAACTCAGCCGGGCGTTGGTGGCGCATGCCTTTAATCCCAGCACTCGGAAGGCAGAGGCAGGCAGGCAGATCTCTGTGAGTTCGAGGCAGCCTGGTTTCCAGAGAGAGTGCCAGGATAGGCTCCAAAGCTACACAGAGAAACCCTGTCTCGGAAAAAAAAAAAAAAAAAAAAAAGACAAAACACAATAGTCTTAACTCAAGCTTCTCTTTTTGGTCCCATTTTTACAGGTATCTCCTACTGAGGCTTCATTAGAATTAGAAATTTGAATTGTATAGCTTTAAAATTTAAGTTCTAAATTTAAGCATAGAGAGTATATTCAAATAATATAGCTTTTACTTTGTTTTCATGTCTATCATTTTCCATTTTCATTTTAGTTCCCAAGTATTTGTTTACTCATTCACTCCATAGGCACTCTGTTATCAAAGTCTCCCCCCCATTAGCCTATAATTCGAGTACCCCTCTGGCATGTGTCAAAATGTTTGATATACTGCAAATTGACTTCATGCTTAGAAAGGAAGACATTCCTAGAATAACTTGACCCACACCAATGCACCAGCGAAATTTTAACTGGAGCTCTGTAGAAAAAAGTGCTAAGAGAGAGATCTGCATTATCAAGTTGACTGAACTGAGAGAGAATAAGATTAGTGAAGCATATGTCTGGGTGTGTGTGAGAGTGACAATGGATTTTTGACCTACTCAATGACTTAACCCACAGATGAATTTGAATCTTGAATATACTACTTAGAGTCAGAGGAACTGTGTAGTGGCATCTTGTTCCGACAGTTGACTTGCAATTGTGGCTGTATCCTAGGGGTGTGGCTTCAGGTGTGCAGATGTGACACCTTATAAAGAAGACGAGGTGTTGGCTCACTCTCTCGGGTGGTAGTTGGAACTCTGGAAGAGCAAAGACTGCATCTTTAGGAGAAGGAAGACCTTGGAGGTTATTTACCATTAATTGTGTAAATGCTTCCCCAATAAATACCTGTTAGTCATTCATCTTGGATCTTGTGGATGAATTTATCCCTGCCTTCAATCCCACTTTCAGAACTGTGGGAAATGAAGCCTGGTTGGAGGAAGTAGGTAATGAGGAGCAAGCCTTTGTAGAACATGTCTTGGGCTCAGTTCCTTCCTATTACTGTCTAGGCTTCCTGGTGGCCATGAGGTGAATAGCTCTGTTCCACCATGCCCTCCATCAAGATATTCTGCCTAATCAATGGAGCCAGCCAACCATGTACAGAAGTCTCTGAAACGATGAGCCTCAACAAGTCTTTCTTCAATTAGACCCTTTAAGTATCCTTATGGGCATTAAGACCCTGAAAAATACACCATGACAGTTACAGATGTTCATGTTATGTCCCAGTCAGTTAAACCCTTACCCAACCCCTCAAAGGCATCTGTCCATTTCCTAGGTGCTGCACTGAAGGTCAGAGGATTTAAGTTTCTTGCTGAAGTCCTGGGGCATATTTTTATTTTCCCATAAAGCTTTATTTTGAAGGTGATTATGCTGCCAGAACTGCTTTCCCACCTCATTATCTGACCATCTGACCATTATTTTATTTCTTTAATGTATGGATGTGCACATGTGTGAATGTTCGTGTGTGTGTGTGTGTGTGTGTGTGTGTGTGTGTGTGTGTGTGTGTGTGTGTGTGTGTGTGTGTAGGTTTGTATGAATTTGTGTTCATGAAATGGCCAGTCTCAGGTGTCATTCCCCAGGAATTCTGTCTACCTTCTAGGAATCAATCTCTTACTGGCTTGGAACTTATCAATTAGGCTAGCCTGGCTCTCCAGTGAGCCTCCAGGACGGTCTTTGTGCCTTCCCAGTACTGGAACTACAAGCATGTGCTTCAATGCCTGATAGTTTTCTTGGGTTCTGAGGATGGACTTCAGCTTCTCTAGTTTGCAAGAGAAGCATTTGTCAACTGGACTATTCTCCTAAGCCCTGTTGTCTGAACTCAGAAAGAGTCACTGAGTAAATATTTGAAGGCATTGTTTTCAATGGGGCATGATGGAGGAATGCACAAGGCACACCAGATAATGACACTGATCAAACATGTTCTCTGAAGCAAGATTTCTTCAAATGTGCATCAGTGAGATACCAGGCATCACTATAAAAAGATGACTTAACTTTCTGAGCACAAGACATCATCACCACCAATGAAATTAGGAGTCAGTGTAGAGAGGAAGTGGTAGGTGCAGCCTCACCTTAGGATCTCTGCTGTTCCACCTCCTCATCTCTGACTGGCTCTTGGTATTAAGTGCCCCCACCAGACAGTGTCTCTGCTATGAGAAAAGAAGACTTTGTAGAAATGTTCCCACAGTTAGGGGTGCAACCTGGAGATGGTTCAGAGTCCAGCTTCCCAGTGTCCCTACAGGCAGCTGAGTGTCTAGAAGCCTCAAGTGACTATAGCATGTGTTTAGGCACACACAGGCACACACATAAACAAGTGTTCATCATTACTTCTAGGATATGGTCATATCTCTCACTAGCTTTCTATGTGCACTTCAGATTCTAATGAATTTCTCCACTGTGTGGTCCCTGGAACAGAGGCTCTGGCTGCTTCTCAGACCTTCACCACTCACAAGCACAGGGATGGGGTAATCTAAACAATCTAATTGCCATCCATAAAACCTGGCACGTTAATTATAAACTCATCTTCAGTTCTACTTGCTCCCACCCCATCAGCCGTTGGTATGGATGTTCCAGGACTATTACATTCTGATTATTACATTTCGGGTCAGCCTGGCTACTCCATTTTGATTAAACTAAGAGTTCTATTTGCGTTTGCTTTGCCTCGCCTCTGCTGAGACCCACCACATGGAATGGCCTCCAGACAAAGACCTGTTGGCTGACCTCCTTGGGCTTAAGTGTTCTCCTTGTTTTTATGGCACCCCGTGTAACACTCTTGCTCAGTAATTAAAATAATGCATTGAAATGCTGCGCCTGTATTTCTCATCCCTGCTGAAGTGCTCAGCCCCATGCTGTGGTTTAAAAGGCCATGGCAGAAATGGAGGAGTGGATGGAGGGACCCTGAAAGAGGGCTTGCTCTGATTTGGGTAGTGATTTGTTGCTATGCAAATAGATGGATGAAGGTTGCAGAGACGGGAAAGTGTTTCTGACTAGAGCTGATCTAAAAGGGATGATTCATTTGACATAGAGCTGAGGGGAGGAGGAGACAAGAAGCAGGTATGACTTTCGATTTCTAGCTTAATAAGAGGGTTATCCGTCCTTGAAACATGAATATTTTTTAAATATTTTGAGTATTGAATTACTATTTTGTGAATTGTTCGAGGTTTTTAAAAGACAGTTTTCTGTATCACAGATGCTAAGCATAACCAAATGGAGCAAAGAGGCTGGGAAGTGGCTCAGTGGGTAAGAGCATTTGCTATGGAAGCATGAGGAAATGTTCAAATCCTCAGCACCCTTCAGCACTGTGGGAGCAGAGACAGGAGGGTAACTGGGCTTACGACCACCAGCTCAGCTCCAGGTTCAGCAAAAGACCCTGTTTCAAAGTAATAAGAAAGAGACTTGATGAAGCAGGACAGTCCATGTTCTTCTCTGGCCTCTGCATCCAAAATCACAAACTGGTACATACAGGTGTATGCATACATCACACAAAACAACAACAACAACAACAACAACAACAACAACACACACACACACACACACACACACACACACACACACACACACTCAAAAGGCAAGATACTTGAAGTTTTTTAATAAGGCAGTTTGAGAACACCACACTGAGGGTTTGTGTATGATCATTAAAAAGTGAAAAGCATGTCTGCATATCATCTATCACCTACCTATCTACCATACGTTAGAAACTCCTAGGCTTCTTACCTAGTAAATGTTGATAAATCTAAAACATAATGGATTATTTCATGGCCTGGGAATATATATTTCAAAGAGCTGGGGAATTTAAATTGTAGATTGGATTCAATTAAATCAAATAAAATTACTATCTTAAAACTAGGAATTCAATTTTTACTGTAAATCACTTCATAATATACACATCTGGAAAGACAATTCCTTTCAAACTTTTTAGCTACAGAACAAATAAATTAGGCATATTATAGTAACTGGATAAAAACAAACCACTTTGGTTCAGGGAATATCTCAAAGATTTCATGTTGCAAGGGATTTATATTGGTAGCTTCATACTTCTAACAGAATTTAAGATAGTTTGCAGTTTTGAAGCAAAATGTAGATAAAATAATGTTTTACAAATACTGATGTCTAAATATTAGCCGAGAAAATCTACCCAAGTGATGTCCTTAGTTTCCTGGGGTGGGGGGGCAGACAGGTGGCAGGGGGTTGGGAATATAGGGATTGAGAATGTTAGGCAAATGGCTCTACCACTGAGCTAAATCCCAGTCCTAGGAACATTAATTAAAATGGCTTTCAGGAAACCAATTGCTGGTTTTCTTGTCCACGTATAAATTTATAATTCTTAAAATGCTAAGGACTTTTTTATTTTTTGTCTTTTTTTATAAACAATCTCCTTCATACTTTTCATAAATCTTCAAAGTTCACTTATTAAATTAGTAAAGTTTCTTTCTTCCGAACTTTGTTGAGGGGGGGAAAAACCTTCCAGGTTTGTCTTCATAGCTGGATATGTCCAGGGGCAAGTTTTAAAAATGTAACAGTTGCCATTGGAGAGCCACAGGAAGCCTCAAATGTTTCCTGCCACTGAGTTTTAAATCTCACAAGAGTATAGAAGGATGCAGAGCACATTGGAGGACGAAAGCTCTCTGGAGGGGCAATTATCTTGGCTTTTCTCAATGCTTAGGGTATCAGGTATGGTCAATAATTTAGAAGCACCCACTGATGGCTGCTGAATCCCCAGGTGTAGCCAAAGAACTGTTTTCAAAATGATGTGTAGTTTCCAAAAAGGCAAGTTAAGACCATCATGGCAAACCATTGCACTTCCCTTTCATAACTCTTTTGTTGGGGAACAGTATCTGTGCAACTTTATGTACCCGGTTTCTAGAACACACTTCAAACATGTAATGCACTTGCAACATCTGTTTAAATGGACCAAATCCAATGCAAGATCCTGTTCTAAATTCAAATTGAGGGGCTAGGGCAATGAATCAGTGGTTAAGAGCCAATATTGCTCTTGATAAGGATTTCAGTTGGGTTTCCAGCACCCACACAGGGTGACCCTCAAACACCTGTACCTCAAGCCTCAAGCACATATTCGCATAGACACACATACAATTAACCAAAAATAATGAAAATAAATCTGTTATATTCAGGTTGACATTTGTTTTCCCCCATTTTTATCTGTACACATGGGCAGCAAATACTTAAATACTAAATATGCTTGACAAGAAGCAATATGCTTGTCCAGAAGCAACTGACAACTCAACTATAGGAATTCAGCATTGTGTTAAGGGGTTATCTTGTCTTTAACGACTAAGGTAAATGGAATAGAGATCAGTAAGAAACAAGAAAACATCATAGTGCCCAAAGATGGAACAGAATTCTCTATAAGATTTCCAATTCTGGATAATGCCTTATTTTTGCCAAGAGAAAAAAAATGTTGCTAAAAATGCAATGATAGAAAGAATTTATTTGTCATTACTAATGTCTTCCCAAAGCACAGCACTTACCTAGGGACACATAAGCTTACAACAATTAATGATGCTCCTTTGTTTCCTGAACTTCTTTGTTTGGGAAGAGAGTTTAGCAGGTAAGAGGGATCTGAATTTGATTCCCTAGCAACTACATAAAAGCTAGGCATAGACATATTTGTCTGCAACCCCATCTTTGGTGTCAGGGATTGGGTAGAAACAAGGAGATCCCTGCAGTTCATGAGCCAGTCAGCCAGCCTAGCCTAAAAGGTTCAGTGAGAGGCCCTATCTCAGGAGGGGAGAGGCAAAAAGTGACAGAGTCAGACACTACACACCCTCAGGGCTCAGCATGACTTTGAACAAGTACAAGTATATATATACACATTTGAATAAGATAGATAGATAGATAGATAGATAGATAGATAGATAGATAGATAGATGATAGATAAAGGAATAAAAGGAAAATCCCATATTGGGAAAAGCAGCTAAATAAAAAAGGCAAACTACAAAATTTGGAAGGCATAAACACATTTACAATAAAACAAAAGCTAACATCACCCTTTGGAATCTGCACTCTATATCTCATGAATCTCTCCTGCCAGTTGGCTATGATGATTTTCAGTCACGGATTGTTTCCATTGTCTCCTCTTTGTGGATGAATTCTTGGATTCTGTACTTTCTATATGACCTACATGAGTCACTCCATAAGCTCAGTATCTGTTCTTCAGGGTCCCACATCAGAGTCCACTTTCTCTTCCTTTCTAGTCCCGTCCTCACATCGCCATGAGTTCTACAAAATTCAAATGTGATGTTACACCCTGGAGTATGTATAACACTTACCGTGGTAAAAAGATCATTTGACATTCTGAGTAAAATGTTGTGGGTATGTGCTGGCAAGCAGTTGAACTCTCACATGTGCATGCACACACACACACACACACACACACACACACACACACACACACACACACCAGTCCACATCACGTAAATATAATTCTTTTAAAAATATTGACCTTGGCTTTTTACATGCAGGAGTCTTTAATACTCAGACCACTGATGGTAGTTTTTTATTTGTCTGTAACTATGCCATTCCTACAGCCTGTCCTTCAGAACCATTTGAGGTGCAAGCAAATGCCCCATGTTTTTATGGCTCCTAACATGATAGATAGTCACTTGCTCTCTGATCCCTTCCAGCTTGTTTTATTCATCCTTCAAGAAAGGGCTAGCTGTGCCCCACACCACCTGCACCTGATGCCCTGTCCATGACTACCCGAAAGGCTTTGTATTTCTCGCTCTCTTTCCTCTCTCTGATCACACTGTGCTGTGCTTTTTCTACAGACCCAGGAAATTAAAAAGCTGAACATAGAGCCCAGGATGAGCTGGTTAAGATTCAGCCAAACAACCAACCAAGCGTACTGTCTGCAATCACAATGGTACCCTGGAAGCACCCCAAACAATGCTCTGCATTTTGTTTTAAAGGAAAACAAATTCTTAGGTGTAAAATATGATCCCAAAAGCACCATGTACTTGAGAGTCAAAATTCTACATTGGATTGTGATCAACTTACCCACACTGAAGACATATGTAATAATGGACACCACACTGTGGATCCTTACTAAGTACTTGTTGAATGAGTAAATGAATAGCATAAGCAGAATAAGATGAAACCCCAAGGAGTCTCAGAAATGACAAGAAGGAAGAACACTTTAATAAGCTGAGTGAACAATAGCCCAACCCTGGGAAGAGTGAATTGTATGAAACCAAACATATCTAGGGGATGCAAAAAAAAAAAATTCACTAAGCATTGGTATACCATAGTTACTATTTCTTTCAATCTTAGCAATAATTCTCTGAATCCTCAGTGCCCACTGAAAAAAAAATAACCAGCGTTCCAAAGTGTGCAATTACAGGGTTCATTTAACATGGAACATATTCAATGGGAGTAATTCCTAAGGATAATTTTCACTCCATCCAGAGTCAGGTGAAAAATATAAAAACTTCACCTAAATCAAAAAATATAAAAACATCACCTAGTGATGTTACAAGTTAGATTCTAATTTTTAAAAGGATTAGAAGGAATGTACAGGTCACCCATGAAATGTGAATGCCATTCAAAACATGCATGTTGCATTGCAGTAGGTACCAATGTCTGTATATTATCATAGTTGCCTTAAGATGATTTATGTCTTCTCCTTTTTTTGAGTTCCTGAATATCAGAGATTGGGACAGGTTTCTGATTTTAAACTATTACCTTGAACAGAACAACAAAATCATATGAAGTTATTTTAGAGGTTGAATGGATGGATGGACAGACGGACAGACAGATGGACAGACAGATGGACATAGGGTCCCCTTATCTATCCCAGAGCTCCTCTCCAAAACCTCTCAAACAGCACTTGTTTCTGTATATCACAACACAAACTCACTGAAAAAAATAAGAATAGACCCAAAGTTGCAAACAGATAGAGAAGAACCTACTGTCTTTGGCTCCTTCTTTTAGAAGGATGGATTGTTTTGGAAATAACTATAGGATGCAAAGCAAAAAGCTAAACCCAACTTTCAGTGTAAATCACTCCACTAAAAATGCTACACTTGGTTCTGGCCATCAGAGGTTTCCTTTAATGAAAGGAGAAAGGAAGGAAGAAAGGAGGGAAGGAGGAAGGGAGGAAAGGAGGGAAGGAGGGAGGAAAGGAGGGAGGGAGGGAGGGAGGAGGAGGGAGGGAGGGAGGGGGAGGGAGGGAGGGAGGGAGAATCCTGCCTATAAATACATAACCCTCAGAAGACTGGGGCTGTGGGCCTGGAAGACAACTTAAGCACTGAAACTTAAATCAACCTGGGTGACAGAATATGAAACCTCATTTCCAAAAGTATCTACCACTGTAGAATTAGTCATTTGCCAAAATACCTCACCTGGTATTTGACCTAGCATAAGAAGTGCATGATTAAATACATTTACTTTTCAACACATTAGCTACAAACAAATAGCTGTAAAACTATCAAAGAATGCTTCACATAGAAATGCCTTCACTACAGGGTTGTCAGTGTCCACCTAAAATTTTTATTTGAAGTTTTTAAGAAATTAATTTTACAATGAACCGATTCATCCCCTGTAGAATCACTTCTCCTTATTTTTTTTTTTGCAAATGCCATGGTACATATGTGAAAACTATAAAAAAGCAAGCTAGAAATCATATCAAAGGAATATTAGAGGGATAATCTCATTGTTCCATCTGATAAAGCACATATTTTAAGCTGTAATGTATTGCTGGTGTAGTAAGAAAGAAATATTCACTGCCTGAGGCATAACTATACAGAGAGACAGGCTAGATGCACAGAGGTCAACGATCAAAGAAAATGTGAGACACAGAATGCCTAGGAAATCTGTATTCTTTTTCTTTGCTAAAAAAAAAAAAGGTGGCTCAGAATTAATAAACACCAGCCAAAAGCCTTATTAGATGTTACACAAATAGACCTGATTTCCAGGATCCCATCTTAAATGGTATCCTCTCAAAACCATAGAAGTGAAGTACTTCCTTCTTCATGCTGTTGTACATTAAATGTGCCCAGACTTCCCTAACTAATAGGGAAGGAGAAAGCATTGATCATCATTCCCTTGAAACACTGAACCTTTTTCTCTAAAAGATGAAAAGAAATACATGTTTTTCCTGAAGAGAGAAAGCTGGGTGGTGGTAGCACACACCTTTAATCTCAGCACTCAGGAGGCAGAGGTAGGTGGATCTTTGTGAGTTTGAAGCCAGCCTGGTCTACAGAGTTCTGGGATAGACAGGGCTTCACTCAGAAACCCTGTCTCGAAAGAAAAAAATAAAGGGATTGAGGGAGGGAGGGACGGACGGAGGGACGGAGGGAGGGAGGGAGGAGGGGAGGGAGGAAGGGAGGGAGGAAGGGAGGGAGGGAGGAAGGGAGGGAGGGAAAAGAAGGGAGGAAAAGAAAGAAAGGAAGGAAGGAAGGAAGGAAGGAAGGAAGGAAGGAAGGAAGGAAGGAAGGAAGGACTCTAAACTGCCAGAAGAACTCAACAACAGTACCCAGGAAGAGCAATGCTGCCATTAAGAGATTCTTCACCAGAACATGATTCATGCCACCTGAAGAAGACACTCCACAGAGAGTGACAGCAGGGAACCTGCATCTGGAGCAGCCCACCCGAGGCCACAGGCAGGAATTCTGAGGAGGACACATGTAGGGAAGATTGGTGACACTGCTCAGGGCTAGGGAGATGACTGTACATGACAAGACCAATTGATGAGTGAGGGAGTTTCCTGAAGAGTGACAGATGTGCTTCTGAGATATGTCAAATGTGACAATCTCGCCCCACCACCACTGATTCATGCTGGAACAGACCATCCTAGAGAAGACACACACAAAAAAACACATCTCTACAGGTTATAAATTCCTGAGCAGAGATGGGAAGGGTGGGAGGAATTATCTGTGGCTTTAAATTTCTTCTTCCAAGGGTGGAGGAAGCCCTGATTTTTGCCAGACAAAGTGAGAGGATGACATTGAACAACAGTTCATGACATTGAGATTTGTAAATGGCTTAAGATACTGTGATTTTAGAGAATTTACTGGACTCCTAAGGGAGCTGTGAACTACTAGAAGATAACACTGGTAGACCGATAACATTCAAAAATCAATCAATGAACTACCATTCAAAAATCAATCAATGAACAACCAACTGGCTCAAAATAGAGAAATGCTTGAGGACGTGCATATGCAACTAATGAGTTACTATGAACTCCCCTTATTTAGCCATAAGGGAAATTCACAGGAGAGGAGGGAAACACACAGAGGAAGAGATACTGGGCAGGAACAGATGCTGTGTTTACATGGAGTGAAATAATATATGGTGAACAGCTGTGTTGGCTCCCACCACTCAGAAGACATTAGACAAATTTAAACCTAGACAAGTTTTAAATTGATTTAAAAAATTACAAAGGCCCATAACTGGTCAAGATGCAGAAAATAGGAGACTTCAAACAGCCCTAAATGAAACATCTATATCATACCTCCTCTTCCTCAAGGATCATTTCAGATGGGACAGAAAGATTTTAAGAGCCAGATGTGGTCAATGTTTTCCTGACATAGCAGGGAACTTGTACATATGAACTCACAGATACTGTGATAGCCTGCACAAGACATGTGCAGGCTCAAGCCAGACAAAACCCCAGCAAGGCAGGGGGTGGTACAAAGGCCCACCTCTAGATGAGGAGCTATTAGCAATTGATAGTTGCTCGGAAAGGCATAGTCTTTTTTCTTTAAGGGTGGAATCTCAAGTAGGTCTGCCACGCTCCAGCTGATGGTCAAACAACCAAGAGTATATGGGAAGCACAAATTGGACCTTATGAGTTTAAGAAAAGAAAAGGACTCAAAGTTGGATTATTAGGAAAGGGGTGGTAGATCTGGGAGGAATTGGGAGAGGAAATGAATATTATCAAAGTACAGTCTTCAAAAATATAAATGAAAACTGAAAGTTACTAGGATGGTGGTTTTATTTTTCTATGGATAGATATGAAGAGATCATACGGAGAAGGGGAGAAAGTTGTACTGTGTGGTTCGGGGAACAGGACCTAAGAAAACAAATTGTGCAATTCACTTAGGTGATGGTGGTGGGGTGCTATACACAAAACACTTGGAGCAAATCACACCAGCACTGGAGCTTAGGAGCATAAAGAGGAATGAAACTGAAAGGGGATAAAAATAATACTTGAGGTAACAGCTAAGGGAATAATGGTGGTAAATACAGAGGTGATTTTAACAAAGGGCAATAAATTACCATCCTCTGAATATTCGAGACTGTTGGAAGGAAGGTTAGAAATACAATAATGTGCTCAAGGGAAATTACTTTCTCCAAAGATATGGAACTCTTGTGAATTTATGGAAAGGCATTTTTTGTATCACTAACATACACACTTCTTATGGGTGTTGGAAGCTCCTGGGTAGAGGCAGCTAGGGAGTACAGGGTGCTGATAAAAAGAGACAGAGCAGTAGTGAACCTATAACAATTGGTCAGTAGATGGGCACACTAGTAGTGATTTCTGCAATGCCACTCAAGAGGGATCCACCCAAATGGAGGTGACTTTGTTCATTTTTCAGTGTGCCCAAGATGCCTCAATGTGTAAAAGAAATATATGCTGTTGAGCTTGAGAAATCTCTCTTCAAATCAAGGGAACAGTCACTTTAGGTAGGCAGTTGCAAGATTCAAAACACTGCCATGGACTGAAAAATATACCCCCAAAATTTGTATGTGGAACCATAATTGCCAATGTGCCAGTATTTAGAGATGGGGAACTGGAGGGGTAATTATAGTTAAATGATGTCCTAGGGCGGGACCCTAATCCAAAAGGACTACTGTCCAGATAAGGATAGGAAAAGACAAAGTGTCTCTGTCTCTGTCTGTCTGTCTGTCTGTCTGTCTGTCTCTCTCTCTCTCTCTCTCTCTCTCTCTCTCTCTCTCTCTCTCTCTCTCTCTCTCTTTCATGAACACACACACACACACACACACCACATTCATATATGTATGCTCACACTCACATAAAAATTCATGCACACTACCATGTTCCTGAGTAGACAGGGAGAAAGCAGTCATCATAATACAGAAAGAAAAGATTCACGATAAACCAACCCTGACCCCTGCCCTTGATGCTGGACTTCAGGTGTGTGGAAAACATGAATTCCTATTACTTTAGGCATTCAAGCTGTTATATTTTGTCATGGCAGCATTAGAAGAGGCACAATGCAGCCATACAGAGTGTGCCTATGCACAATGCAGCCATAAGGAGTGTGCTTCTGCCCAGCGGGGAGGAGAGATGCTTTGATGGAAGAAAGAAATGAAGCCAGCAGAGCACTCAGCCAGGCACTGCACAACTGCTGAAGGAGCTGGCTTTGCTTTGTGACTGGGACAGTTTTAACATTGTATATTCTGTTCTTGGAGGTGTTGAGAAATATAGAGGGAATGTATGGATCTTGAGTAACAGGAAGCAACACGGTGTAGAGAAATTTTTTTGAAAAGGATAAATTTTTATTATTGCCTACCTGTAGCATACTGGTTCTCTCTAACCAGTAAGAAAGTTTACTGTCAAAATATAAGTGGTAGGATGTTTGAAAAGAAACAGGAGGATCATCTTAGAACTTATCACACTACAGAAAGGACAAATACCATGTTCTCACTCCATGTGCAAACTAAAATGTTGATCTTACTAAAATAGAGACTATACTAGTGGTTACCAGAGCCTGGGAGGACAGAGGACAGGGGGACTGTGATGAATGGATGTACCTAACAGAGTAATCATTTTGTTCAACAGGACATGCTAAGGCTTGAATGTGACATGCCCTCCACCCTCACCTCCAGCTCATGTATCTGGATGTTTGGTCCCCACTGTAATACTGTTTTGGGGAGGCTGTGGAAACATTAGGACTGAGGGCTAGCCAGCAGAAGTAGGTCACCTTTAAAGGGATAGCCCACTTCCAGTTCAAGTCTAGCTCTGTGCTTTCTGTCCACAAAGATATGAGAGGCTCTATTAATGGCTCCTGTTGCCATAAACCCTGCTATGCTGTCCCTGCTCTGAGACCATGAGCCAGAATAAATCATCCCCACCCCAAAGTTGCTTTTGTCATAAATTTTGTTAAATGAGTGAGAAAATAACTAACATTCCTCAAAATACAATTATAATTGATATCACCTAATTGGCTATTTCAAAATAGCTAGTAGGGAAGATTCTGTAACGTTGTATTACAAAATGGTACGTATTTCAGATGATTTCATCATATGCACTGTATATGTGCATCGAATGTCATGCTGCAACTCCAGAAACACATTAGATATTATGCATCAATTTAAAATCAAAATACATATTTTAAGATTTATTTTGTTTATGTGTATGTATGTGTGTCTTTATGTTTGTATGTGTGTGCATGTGTGCCTGTGCCTGCACGTTTGTGTGTGTACATCTATGCTGTGTGTGTGCCTGTGCCTGTATGTTTGTGTGTGTGTGTGTGTGTGTGTGTATGAGCGCGCACGCGCGCCTGTAGGTGTGTGTGTGCCTGTATGCTTGAGAGTATGTATGTGCACTTTAGTGTGGGTGCCTTAGGAGACCAGTAGAAGGCATCAGTTTGTCTGGAGTTACAGGTAGTTGCAATCCACCCAACATGCATGCTGAGAACCAAACTCCGAAGAGTAACAGATGCTCATCACTGCTGAGTCATCTCTGCAGCCCCTAAATACATATCCAAAACAGGATCAATGTGCCATGCCTAAAAGGACACCCCAAAAAAGGGCACAGGTGTGCTGTAACACTCAGAAGAGGGGATTTGCAAGGCTCATGGGTAAATGATGTACTTATTCCCCAGGGGATGGGGGTGAAGTCAGCGGATTTGTAGCCATGTGTCAGCTCTGTAACCTTCCAGGTCTCAGTTTTCTAGTTTGTAAAGGGGTCATCACCTGTCTCACAGGCCTGTGTGAGAAGGAAAGGAAAAGAAGAGTCCATACTCCACTACTTTAGAGTCCACAGAGCCTAACACAAAAGGAATATCTGTCATTGTTAATGATAGCATATGTCAACACTCGTGGTTAGCTGTGAACTATACAATTCCGACAATAAAACTCACAAATGTGTACCATGAAAAGGAAGAAATGTGAAAGGAATTTGAAATGATGTGGTTTTATAAGAAAATCGTTATTTTAAAAAAGAGCATGCATGCAATTAAGAGAGGAAATTAAAAGTTAAGAACCCATCAATGCTGGCAAAACCTGCTCCGGGCAACAAGAGACATGTGTACATTTATGCAAAATAAGGTCAGGGAAGCTGTTAGTTCATTCTGGAGGAAGTCAGTGAGGAAAGGGAAAAGGGGCAAAAACCTATGGTTTTGGAGTTGTTGATGTTGTTTGGTTTTCCCCCTACTCTGTGTATAGGAGGAAATTTTATGAATCAGAAAACACAAAATAGGACGGGAGATGTTGTCTTGTGACTATATCCTTAGTACTCAGGAGAAGGTGACACAAAAGGACTGCCGTAAATTGTAGGCCACCTTGGGCTACATAGTAAGTACCAGGCCAGTCAGGGTTATACTGAGAGACCCTGTTTCTAAATAAATAAATAAATAAATAAATAAATAAATAAATAAATAAATAGAAGAAATACAAAAATAATTGAAAGAAAAGGGAAAGTATATTTCCATTAAAAGGAATTGAAATTCTAAAGTAGATAAAGGCATAGTGACATATCCACCGAGCCAAACTTGTAGAACTGACCACGCCCAGATAATGCCAGTGTGACCATGTGGGTTTAGTCTGGGGGCAGGACAGGTGGCTGGCTCTCTCTTGCTTCCAGTGGGTTTACGGAGGGAGCCTGGGTGAATCCTTGGAGCTGGAACTTGCGGCAGTCAGCCTCTTTCTTGGGTAAATGCATTCTCCCCGAATAGACTTCACTTAACCTGTCCTGAGTCTACTGAATCTTGATTCCCACTTAATATAAAGGTGATGAAAATGTCTCCATGGAAAGCAGGTCCCTTGTGTAGAATTTCCAACTTACAGACTGTCTCCAGGGGTTGTTGCCAAGGTGGACAGACCCAGGGTGGCCCCAAAGGAGGCAGTAGTTATTCAGCAGTCAGTTTATACTCAGAGAGAGAGAGAGAGAGAGAGAGAGAGAGAGAGAGAGAGAGAGAGTTGACCTGTCCTCTGAGGCTCTTAATCAAAATTATTTGAGCCAGTAATCTATCAAACTACAGTTGCTTTGCTTTTTAGAAAAAGATAAAGAAGGAAGAGAGAGAGAAAACAATAGGCCAGCCAGGGGGATATACCTAATATTACTGACAGCAAGAAATGTACTCAATCTACCCAAATGAAATATAATAGAGAAAATAAAATGGCAAAAATTTAAAGGGTTATCTAAAAGGGAGGGGGAGGCCACCATATATAAATGGATTTCTTAATCATTTAAATAACAGATGTCCTTCTGATTGATCTATGACACTGATATTTCAACTAGAAAATAAAATACAAGCAGTGCATGGACTTTCTCCCACATTTCCTAAGAACCCTCTCCAGTACAGGCACTATACTAGAAGGTGTCTTTACAAACATTACCAAAGTAATGCCTTCACTTTTCAGAGTTTACAGTTTTGTAAATGAGCCTCTCTTCAATACCAGCTTTCCTGTTCCTACCAGGCAAGCACTCAAGTTCGAGGGACATTTTCTGCCAGGGATTGATGACGGTTGAGGCAGTTTGCTCAGGTAAGACCCCACAGAGGAAAAGAGTGAAAAGATTTCCAGGGCTAAGGAGATTGCTCAGTGGTTAAGTCTTGGCACATAAGGCTAGGACCGAAGTTCATATAGCCAGAAACCCACATAAATGCCAGATAGGCATAGCAACCCACCTCTAATTCCAGCCTCAGAAAGTAAAGACAGGGATCTGCAGGTTGCCCTGACTATGGAGACCAGCCATAACAAAGATCTCTGATGATTTAGAGACCCTGTCTCAATGAATGTGGCAGAAGAGCAATGGAGGATGAGTTTCAAAATCAGCCTCCACAGGCAAACATCAACAGTACAACCACACACATGCAAAGTATGCAACTACACACACACACACACACACACACACACACACACACACACACACACCTGTAAGTACAGGAAAATAAGTTTTCCAGAGTCCAGTAAGATGGCTCAGCTGGTAAAGGCACTTCCTATTCAAGCCTGCCTACCTGAGATAATATCCCCAGAACTCATTTACAATTAGGAGGAGAGAACCAACCTCACAAAATTGTCCACTGACCTCCAAACTCATGCTGCGGCTTGTGTATCCCTTCCCCAATAATAAGAACTCAAATAACATTTAAGAAAATTTCCAGAAGCATTTGAGGGGAGCTTGGGGGAATTACCAAAGTACACACAACAACAGAGGTGAGAACTAAAAGAGGGAGGTAGAGGACACATACTAACAGCAGGATTTTCAGGAAGAAAGAACAGTAAACCCAGGCAAAAGCAGGAAAACGGGAGACTCCTGTGCAGTACACAGGCTGCTGTTATGGTGAGTCTAGTCTAAACATTGAAACATTTCACCTTGCTGTGGTGAAAGATGACATAAAGCAAGACTTGTTCCTCTCCCAAACCGAACGCTTTAACGTTGATTAACTGTGGGGACATAGTTTGTACTGCTTATCTAAAAAGACAGTAATGTGTAATATTTCCAAATATTGCCGAATAAGGGATGGATGAAATGGGGATCCTGGAGGTGGGGTTGAGGAAAAGAGGGGACAGCTGCCACACTAGCCAGATCAGCCAAGTCAGTCCTGGCAATCGCTGAACATGACAGATGTCACAGCCAGACCGCCCTTATATCCAGGAAAATGGAAGGGGAACATGATCACAGGAGGCTCGATTTTGCTAACTCAGAGGAACAGAGGACTTCCTGGCATCATCTCTGGAGAATGTTCTGGTGATTAATGACACTACACACATTGTCTTCTCAATAATCTGGTTTATGTTACAATTATACACATCTATCTAGGAAAAAGCTATTCCACCTACAAGCACATAACAAGGCCTTCTCCCCAAAATGAATATGGTCATTTCACAAGGAGGACCAGTTAAAAAAAAAAAAAAAACGAATTTAATCTGAGTTTTACATGTTAAGCAGAACAAATTATTATGGATATAATTTTACTTTTAGTACCTTAATGCCCTACACCCCATTTTTATGAGCTCACTTCTTTCTCCTTTCTTTAATTGATGCTGTATTTGATTAGGAAATAATTTATGCTTTTTTGTTCCATTTTGTAATAAAGGATGCCAAGAGTTTAGAAAACTAAGTATTATCTTCAGTGTTTTTCTTAGCTTTCCTTAAACTCTTTTTCTGAATTATCTGGGTTTTGAGGTTGTTGATGTTGGTTTTGTCTGGCTGTTTGTTTGTTTGTTTGTGTGGTAGCAGTTTAAGGAAAGATTATGCATCTCATGATACTCAAGACATAGCAATCATGGCAAGCATTTTAGACGTGTATCGAGTTTTCTTAACAGGGTGATAAGATAGTTTACACACCAAAGCACAGCAGTTCAGACAAGCCTGGAACCATACACGCTGTGCCACAAAGGCACCTAATTGAGCAGCTTTATAACCTCGCACAGAATTCCCTCGACACCAATTTAGACAGAATTGCTTTTATTTTAGCAATGTTCTTTTAATTAAGTCCTAAACATCTAAAACATGGCAAATGTAAATATGTATTATAAATCCTTAACTATGAGGATCAGTGAGCATCCATGCAGCTTTCTGCCTTTGGAGATAGACTCTTTTTGTTTAAAATCAGCCCAAATTGAGAGATAAAACTGAATGATGTGACAAATGCTAAACTTTGTTTGTAATGCCCTGCTCTGGGTACCAGCATCCCTCCATTGCACTGTCTTTGAGAGCTAAATTATGCTTCAATTTGCCCAGTGGCTGTGAAGCCAGAACCTTCCCTGCCATTTTTTTCACCCTATATGTCGTGTTGACAAAACCTAGAATTTAGGGGCCAGTAGAAAGTTGAGTCAAAAAGGATAGTCATACCACATCCTACAAACAATGAAGTTTGAAGTTATAAAAGACAAATAGAGTTGTCTATGTTCAGAGTAAATTTAAACAGGATCTCCAAAGACATTTTGTGAATGTTTTATTATGATTTATTGTCTTTTGGCTTTTTACTATAATATATTTATTTCTTCTCCAAGAATTTCATACAAGTATACAAAGTGCTACTCCAACTGCCCACTTCCAACTCATTCCAGACTCCCACCGCCACCCATCCCGACTTTATGTTCTCTCTCCCTTTTTTTTCCTTTGAACTAGAGATCAACCATTACAAGCTGACCTTGAACTTTGAATTCACTATAGCCAAGGCTGATCTCAAACTTACAATCCTCCTGCCTCAGCCCCCAAGGGCACTGCCATAGCGAGTTTATTATGTTAAATTTTAATCCTACATTCTGTTTCTCGTTTGGTTGTTGGGGTTGCTCTGGTTTACTTTCTGTGGCTGTGATAAAACACTCTGACCAAAAACAACCTCGGGGGGAGGGTTCATTTGGCTTACACCTCCAGATCAAAGTCCATCACCTAGGGGAGTCAGGGCAGGAACTCAGACAAGAACTGGCAGGCAGTAACCATGGAGGAGCATTGTTCGATGCTTACTCAGGCCCATATTTTCTTAATCATCCCATGACCACCTACCTATAGAAGGGGGCCCTTCGTAGTGGACTGGGCTCTCCTATGCCAATCAATAATCATGGCAATCCCTCTAAGAAATGTCCACAGGACAGCCTGACAGTGACAATTACTCTTGAAAACTCTTCCCAGGAGATTCTAGGCTGAGTAAAGTCGATACTAAGGCTAACCAGGACAGTGGTGATGGGTTTCTTTTCATTACAATAAGGAAGTTGTACATGTTCATGTGGTAGCAGATGATATTTTAACACATACACATGGTGGACAGTGTTCACATCAGGGTAAAATATCTAAATCCACACACACTTTTACAACCATAGTAGAGGTGACAGTGGAAGGGACAGCAAGTGAAACACACTTGTGTTTTAACACAACTTAATTCAAAATGTACCCCTACGGTAATGTCCCTGATCTTTAATCCCTTCTTAAATACATGCGTGCACATGCATGCATGCACACGCATGTGCACGAGCACACACACACACACACACACACACACACACACACACACACACACACACACACGATAATTTTAACTCAGCAACTCAAGTCCCTCAACGACATTCAAATTAATGTCTTTCTTTTTTCCCTTGTCTCCTGATGAGCAACAGATTTTAAATTACAATTCTTTTGTTCGTTTGTTCTTGTTTTGTTTTTCAAGACAGGGTTTATCTGTTGCTTTGGAACCTGTCCTGGAATTCACTCTGTAGACCTTGCTGGCCTTGAACTCACAGAGATCTGCCTGCCTCTGCCTCTGCCTCCGAGTGCTGGGGTTAAAGGTGTGCACCACTACTGCCAGGCTTAAATCACAAGACTTAAGGACCATATGCATATGTCTGTATTTATACACATGTCTATATACATATATGTGTGTGTGTGTGTGCTGATAAATATGTGAATTTTTAAAATTTTTTTATTTTTTGTTTAAATAACATTTCTTTCATTTATTTTACATACCAAGCAGTTTCCCTTCCCTCCTCTCCTCCCGTCCTCCCCCACTTTCCTAACTACTTCCCTCCCCATGCACCCTTCTTCCATCTCCATTCAGAAAGGGACAGGCCTCCCATGGGATTGCACAAAGCTTGGCACATCAAATTGAGGCAGGACCAAGCTCCTCTCTTTACTTTGAGGTGGGCCAGGTAATACAGCATGGGGAACAGGATACCAAAATCCAGCTAAGTGCCAGGAAGAGGTCCAGCTCTCACTATTAAAAGCCTTACTAAGAGACCAAACTACATGATTGTCATGCAGAAGGCCTAGGTCAGTCCCTAACTATTGGTTCAGCATCCAGGGGCTCCCATGAGCTCAGGTCAGATGATTCTGTGGGCTCCTCCATCATGACCCCCCTGGCTGGTACAATCCCTCCTTTCTTTCTTCCACAAGAGTCTTGGAGCTCAGGGCAGTGCTTGTCTCTGCTCCCATCAGTTACGGGATACAGTATCTCTGATGGCAACTAGGGAGGTAACCAATCTGCTTACAGTAGATGGCCAGTTCAGGCATCTTCTCCATCATTGCTAGGGGTCTTAATAGGGGTTATCCTTGTGGGTTCCTGGGGATTTCCTTGGCACAAGGCTTTTCCCTAACCCCAAAAGGGTACCCCCTATCAAGATACCTCTTTTGTTATTCTCCCCCTCCATCCTGCCTCCAACCCACTCCCTCTAGTTCCCATCCCTCCATTGCCCAACCCCTACGCCAGTTTCCTCGGGAGATCTTGGCTACTTCCCCTTCCCAGGGAAATCCATGCATCCTCTTTGGCCCTCCTTGTTATCTAGCCTCCCTGGGGCTATGGATTGTAGGTTGGTTATCCTATATTTTCCTCCTATTCAATATTTTAAAGCAAGTCTATTAGCTTAAAAATTTAACTTTTCCAAATTATCCGAAACTCCCTCTTGTGGTCTGGTATGTGCTGGTTTAACTAACAGGAAGATGGGAAGACCTCTGTTATGAGACAAGAGACTTGAATGTCTGCTCATTGACCCAGGAACCTACCACCTCCTGGCTCAGGACCAGTTCTTAAAAAGTTCATCAGTATAGTTGTTATTCAGAAGACATTCAAAATCAGTCTCCATAGGTTGCAACTGCTAAGTCAAGAAATAAAACAATAGCTCACCCAGCAATTACACAACAAATGTACTTTAAGAAGACAAGTGAGTTTATATATTTACATTACTTCTAGACTAATATCAACCTATGATCCCATTTTTAAGCACCATAATTGCCAGTGGGGGGTGGTCATGGGAAAAATATGTGTTTTGTGATTTAGAAGCACATAATGTCTTATTCCAGACAACTGCTAATGAGAAGAACTTAATTTTTTAAGTAATTAGAGCTATAGATATGATACATATTATACCGTTTTTTTCTTTTGTGATTTAAAACCCTTCTAGATAAATCTCATCACTATTAAATAATTATGCATTAAAAAATTTTATAGTTACTAATTTTGAACTACTTAAAATGTCAAATGTTTGCAGGCTTCACTCACTTTTCCAATTATTACATTGGAATGACTCATTAACTGTAACATAAACAGGCTCATTTTTACATCCTGTTATGAGATTTCCCCAATTTTATTGTCAAAGTACTGCTTTTCCATGAACCATGACAAAAAATTCCATTGGAAAGGAGCAAAAAGCCCAACACATGCTCTCTTCCCAATCACTACATGAAGCTAGGAAGATGATGAGGGATGTACTTGACGTGCATGCATGCCATCATTTCTTGACCTGTAGTTATAGATGCCATGTATGTGAGAAAACCTTTGTAGAAGACATTTACAAATTCCACCTTTTGAAAGCTGAATGAGAGCCAAAAGCACCTTTCTCATATGGCAATAGCAGACTTGGGTCTTTGTCAACACTAGATCCTTGAGACAACTTGCTGGCATATTGGGGAACCCCAACAACAGATTAAAAACAAAAGGCCAGCCATGAAAGTCACAGAGTTATAAACACACACGTGAAAAGACAGAAACATTTAATTGAAATCCACACTCAAACTACAGCCTTGGAGCTCACTGAAGAAATTTGAATGCTGAAATTTGAGATCAAAGTTGCCTCCCACATTCCCAAAATGAATATAATCCAATGACACCCAGTCTAGCTGATGCCATTCTCATTTATAAATGCACTATAAGAACTGGAGAGGTGGCTCAGGGGTTAAGAGCTCTTGCTGCCCTTGCAGAGGGTATGGGTGGGTTCAGTTCTCAACACCCACATGGCAGCTCACAGTTGCCTCTAACTCCAGTTTCTGAGGATCTAGCATATTCTTCTAGTCTCTGAGGGCTCCTGCACACATGTGGTGCATGGAAACTCACACACACACACACACACACACACACACACACACACACACACACACTTTAAAATGTTTAGAAATTGCATCTATCATCTATCGCAACTTAGAATTACAAATAACCAATTACTTCTGAAAACATTTTAAACCACCTTTTAAGAGCCCAAAGGCATTGACTGGCCACATTAATTTCAAGAGTAACTCATTAGTGAGTGCATTTTCTTTAAAGAAAGACTTCAGGTGATCACAACAGGCTGCCCCAAAGCTTTTTTCATCATTATGTAGTTAGTGTAAGGCATTTATTTTCTTCCCTTCTTATACTTCTGTGGTGGGTGTGGGAAGTGGAACCCTAGGGTCAGGAGCAAGCTAGTCAAGTGTTTTACCACTAAAATGCATCACCAGCCCTTGGATTTTATCAAACGGGATTTCACTATGGAATTGAGTCTGTTTTGGCACTCAGGATCCTCCTACCTCATCATCCTATGTGCTGGGACTACAGATGTGCCATCCCATCCCATTGAGATTTTTTTCTTCTTCTTTAAGATGAGCAGAATCCAACCAACTGCAGCATCTGATGCTCCAATTCAAGGTGTGTTTTGGAGCTCTGCTTGTTAAAGAGTATTTCTAAAGGTTTCTACCCTGAAGAGCCACTAACACAATCATCTATGTAGTCAGGGTTCACTCTACCAACAACAGCAGCAAAACACCTTCTACTTCAAGAATGTGGGGAATTCACAAAGCACCTCTTATCTGAAACACATATTCTGTGGGGATTAATCTTTCTTCATCATTCTAATTCACAAGAAAACAACAAGAATTCCAGATACATATCAAAGAAGTCAATGATGTCAAAATGTTTGAATCAATAAAATAGAAAATAATAAGCTACAAGCATTGGGAAAAATCAAATCAAAGTATGCAAGCCTTTATTATTTCACCAAAAGTAATAAGCTACCAATATGAATATTGGGAATTGTGTGGCAGTCAGTGTTGTCTTTTCTACCTAGTGTTTTGATTCTACAAACTTTCAGTCAGTACAGAAGAGAAAAAAAAAATGTTTTTTTAAAGGACGATGATTAAGGGCCTGGTGGTTCATCTCTGTAATCTTAGCTCCTAGAGGCAGGAGGATCTAGAGTTCAAAGTCAGCACGGGTTACCTGAGTCCCCCTCTCAAACAAACAACAACATGAAGAGTGAAGGATTTCTTGGCTAATCTGGGGCTAACTGGCAATTTAAAGGTCAAATGATTCATTAGTTGACAACATTAAAGGTTCAGTATTGATTGATCTGAGATAAAAGAGATTTTCATTCTAAGCAGAAAAATGGGCATTTGTGAGGCTAGACTGATGTTTTAATGAAAAACCATATTCAACAATTTAGACTGCCAAGGTCACTATCCCTAAGCATCTATGTCCAATAGACAATCATGAGTCAGTTGCCTCACTTCTTACTAAGCCCCATCCTAGATCACATCTTAAGACTTTCTTGGGTTTAAAAAAAAGACCCTATGATGAGAAGAAGGAATCTTCGTTTAAAACTGGATTGCTAAAACACTATTAGGAGCCAGGTATGATGGCTTACAACTGTAATCTAGCACTCAGAGGCAGGTGGATCGCTGTGAGTTCTAGGCCACCCTGATGTACACAGTGAGTTCTAGGCCATCCAGGTCTATATAGTGACTCCCTGTCTCAAAAATACAAACAAACAAAACAAAACAAAAACATTGGGCCAGGCTTAGTGACTCATGCCTGTAATCTCAGAATTTAGGAGCAGAATCTGCAGAGTCAGGAGTTGAAGGTCAGACCTAGCAAGGTCAAAAGGAAATCTGGACTACATGAGACCCTTCCTCAAAAGAAAAGAATGAATATATTATTTAAAAAATGAACTTTAGCACATAGCCATTTTTAAATTACAATAAAAGTATTTTAACAGTATAACCTATTACATTTTAACTTGCTCTTTAAAATGCTATAAATAGTGTAATATAAATAAAATTAACCTAATGATCAGTTTCTGGAAATCAAAAGTAAATACAATTCCAAATGGACAAGATATTTACATACAAATTAATTACTCGGGCATGAGTAGGTGGAAAGCACTTGCTTAATTATTATGAATTCTCAGTGGGTTGTACTTAAATGAAAATCTATTTTTCAATTTGTTCTAGAAAGTTTGCCAATTTGAGCATTTTGGGGAAGCTGCTGAGTTACTTCCAAAGCAAGAACACTCTTCAAACAAGACTGTTTCCCTCACATAATCAATTTGATTCCAAATCTTTTCTGAATCATATAGAGTAGAATATTTCATGCTCATGAAAATGTGGAGTAACAACAGAATTTTTATCCTAAATCTGAGGGGAAATTGCTCACATACTCTATCAAGCACTGCATAGTAATGCAATTAGTTGAGATTAAAAATGCCCCCTTAGAAGCCAAAAGTGCTGTGAAACTTTCCTAACAAATGCAAGTATTGCATAGTCATGGAAATGAGATTTCTCAACAATAGTCGTTTAGGAGAAACAAATAGAGAAAATATGAAAGTGAAGGATTCTCCTGTTAAATTGCCAGGAGTGGGAGTAGCTCCTTCATTATTTGCATGATTAGTGATGTAAGACCATTTTTATCCATCAATATTAATATAAACTCATTTCACACACTGTCATTTTGTTTCTTATTGTCTCCTTTGTTTTCAGGTAAAGATGCAAACCTCACTGCTAGTTCATAGGCCATACAAAGACAGGCATGAGACCAGATTTGACTCAAAAGCCATACCCTGCCAACCCCTGAGATAAACATTACAGCCCTCTTTCCAACGACCTTTCACAATTCCATTGATCTATTTTCAATGAAAAAAAAATAGTCAATTGACATACAGATTGACTCTAATTGTTTGTATGTGATACGAATTCCAAAACTAATTCGTAAGACAATAACAACATTTACTACTTTAAGCACTAGGTGCCATATGGAAGTTATGTTTGGTCTCCACATTGGCTTATAAGCTATCCCTGGACAAAAGCATCAGAAATGGTCTGAGTTGATGCAATAAGTGGAGAGAAGGCAATAAATGGGAAAAAGTAAATGATCCTAGGATATCAAGTCAGAGAACCCACTGATCTTCACTTCCAAGGGCCAGCCATTAACACACTGCGTCATGGATCATATTCATCAGTACTTTGTTATTGCATTTAAATATTTCATTACTTTACTATAGAGCATATCTGGAAGAGGAGAGAGAATAAAAGGAAGCTTTTAGAAAGAACTACATAACTGAATTTTAGTAAGTTGAGGATCTGTCCAATTGTATCTGGGTTGTATCTGGTAAGAATGATCATCTGTCTACTCAAGCAGTTACCTTTCCATATATCCCTGATTTCAATTAAAGGAAAGAAAGAACATGGACAGAAGCTAACTTCTAATTAAGTCATTAGTGAACTATGTGGTGGGTGTTAATTATTCTCAGAGCAGGGCTCAGTGTGTCCTTCATCATGTGATCTGTCAGAATGAAAACAAAGCAAAGCCTGTCCCATACTTACTAGTTACATCCCATCCTTCTTATATGGCTATTAGCCCCCCAAAAAATAAACTAACTAGACCTTCAGAAATTGTGGGTTCTTAAGAACAAGTGTAAAATAAATAAATAACATCCCCGTTATAGTATCTTTCTTAGAAGGAAGTGAAGAAGTCAAGGAGACCCAGGAAGCATGCCCATGTGCAAGGACACCTGTCACTGTGTTTGCACGAAAAGGATGGCTCAGTGTAGTAGCAAACTTATCTTGACCTGGACAAAAAAGTAAAACTTGGGTGCTGGCTCACAGCTTGGAAATGTTGTATGGGACCCCAGAAGCAAAGAATGTGACCCACTCAATATATTTCTTCTTAAATTCACAGGTACTGACCAGAGTCACCAAGAATGCTCAGGGCACATGGGTTAGTAATCTGTACTTGCACATAGGGGTGTGTATGTGTATGTTTGCGTGTGTGTGTGTGTGTGTGTGTGTGTGTGTGTGTGTGTGTGTGTAAGCATGAGAGAGAGAGGGAGGAGAAGGTAGTTCTGTTTGCATGGAATCTTTCTAATGCAAATTTCCCAGTTGATTAATTAGATCAATTAATATTCAAATTAGAGTTCAGCTAATCCCAGGTTTACAGAGTCCCCTAGGCAAATGTTCTTATTGTTACCCAAAGGGTGACTCAGAGGATGACAGATTTTCTCCTTGTGAGTCAGTTGTAAATAAGGAGAAAGGTGTTTGCATTCACCCAAGAGACAGGCCTTTAATTTTCCTTTGCTTATGTTCAGTTCCCTCTGACTTTACTAGTGGGATTTAAGATTGATTCACTTCTTATTAATATACAATCTGGTTCAGAAGAGTTATTGGAGGCCTTATAAGGCTTTGAGATGCTTATGCTAGTTAGTTGCTGTCCTTTGGCCCACTTTCACCCTTGTTCATAAACACATAATACATACTTGGTCTTCCAAAAATGACCTTTCTATCCTAACCCAGCAACAAGTGGACCCTGATGCCTCCAAAATGTAAAAACTGAGGAATAATATTAAAATTAGAAAATGAAATCTTTTGTATCTACACTGTCAAAATACCAATAAGAAATTACTAAAAGTCACCTTAATTATCTGAAGCCACTGAATTATGAATTTTGACCCTTGAAGAAAAGCCAACTAACCAGGAATTCCAATTTTAATACTTAAAGTTTCCTGATCATTTAATTCTAGGCTCTCTGAGTTTAGCCAATGACTTCATAGAGATCTCCAACCCCAGCGGGTACAGATCCAACATTGAAACTGCACCAGCCAGAGCCAAGCAGACAAGAGCCCAAGCCTCTCCTCAAATCCCAGCTGCTCACTTTCCCTTGGCTAAGAAGAGGTACTGGGGGGGAAAAAGCCCTTTAATACAGATCTTCTGGTTATAGTTTGCATCAGACTTCAAGCAAGCAGACAAACATCAACAGCTCACAACCCAATTACTCATATTAATATACTGCAAACCACATGTGACGCATTGGAAAGGCAAACTGGGTTAGGCCAGGGTGAAGCTCTGCCCTTCTCAAGGGAAAGGAGCCTGTGATGTGCTTCACATCGCAACAGTGACCTCTAGTGCTCCCTCTTCACTGAATGCGTGCAGCTTCGGGATACCTTTGCCACAAAACTTCATTTACCTGAGTGGATGGGCTCTGGTCGCTTGTGGTCCTTGTTTGTTTGTTTATTTGCTACAATGTTTGTCGAAGTCTATCACCAAAGGACCCCCCAAGATTTTGACTGGGTGTAACCATGCACATTTTATTGACTTGTTTCCAGGCATCCAATTTAAAATTGGAAGGGAAACAGTGCAGCCCTTGAAAGAAGTTCTCTCCTTTGCAGAGTGGCAGATAAATTGTGACATTAAATGAAGTCCTGCAAATGGAAGCACAAATCACCATGGTCACGCAGCGTGAATGGACTTGGGCTTATGACCATGAGTTCTTCCCCCACTAGGACTCTTCAGTAAAGTCAAAGGAGGTTCTACAGGAAAGACAGCGACCAGTTTCTGTCTCCCAAACCTAACCCTGGCAATACAGCAGTGGAGTCCATTCCTGAACAGGCCTTGTAACACTTTCTTGTAATGTAAAGCAGATAAAGATGATCTTTAAAATCCAAGACAGAAAACAAAAGTTGTGTTTGCTGAGCTGTTTATCATGCATGATGGCAGATGGGAAAATACTTCCATTTAGAGAATTTAAGCCAAATATAAACTTTAGAAACTTTTCCTATCTCCAATTGCAAGCTGATGAAAGAGTTGGCCAATATATTTTGGGTGATATTTAAATGAAGCAGAGAGACTGTGACGAATGTTCCTTGAATCAATGAACTCAGTACCAAGACAATCAATTACAAACACATGAAGTTGAAAATTCAACCACAAGAGAACACTACTTAAGGTGGTGGCTGGGGTGGGAATCACCTTCATATTTCCCTTTAAGCCAGATGTAGGGCTGGGTGCCCATCCAGGAGTGCTCTTCCCAGGGAGGACAGGGCTCTTCAATGCTGAGCTGTGCTTCCTTCCACCAGTGCTGCCTGCCGGTGAAGTCTGCAGTATGTTTCAGTTATTAGTCTGCATCATTTTAGAGATGCAGCCAGCTACTGCTAAATCGCAAACTTCAGAAATCTTAGCTAATGCAGCAGAAAGAATATCAAGTCTGCGGGTTGTTTTCCTGCTAGCCAAATAATCCCAAGGAAATTCAATAACCTGAAGAGAGGTGCCTGGGCCGGTCTATGATTAAGATGCTAATGTAATGTTTTACTAGAAGTTGACTATTCTCAATGAATATTCAAGGAGAGTAAGATTCTGCTAGTAAAAAAAAAAAAAAATAGTCCAGATAACATTTTGCATATTCTGACAAGACCAGGAGGAACCCAGTCCTATTGCACAATTCTCCTGTGGTACTTCGCTTAGCCCCCCGCAGCAATTCCAGTTGAAAAGATTAATCATAATAACAACAGAATCAAAGTTTTGCGCGTAGCCCCCCTGCAAGTTTTAAATCATTTGCTGTGTACTTACACGAATTCCCGGCTTCCACTCTCTTCCAGGTGTGAGTAGACAACAGAAGTAACGTCTTGAGGACAGCACCAGTGACAGATCCCATATTCATAATTTTTTAGCTCCCCAAAAGATCTCAAGTGGCTCTCAGGGCGCGCTGGAGACAGGTTCTCCTCGGTCCTTCACCCAGCACTGAGTCTTCAGTATCTCTAGCTCTCTGGCTCTCTTTCCTCCCTCCCTCCTCTCACGCGCTACTGCTCTCTCCTCCTTTCCTCCTCCCTCCTCTGCTCTCTCTCTCTCTCTCTCTCTCTCTCTCTCTCTCTCTCTCTCTCTCTCTCTCTCTCTCTCTCTCTCTTTCTCTCTCTCTCCTCCCTCTCTCCCTCTCTCTCTCTCTCTCTCGCTCTCTCTCGCTCCTCCCCCCACCAAGCACTGGTTCCTCACTGAAAAGCAACCAGCATCTGTCCTAACAAGCTTACACACTACTGCCGCCGAGGCCACGCCCACTCCTCGCAGCGGTCCTAGAAATTGGCCTCAGCATCCTACCTCCTCTGAAAAGCACAGCACCAGCTAGCAGCTTTCTGAGCTCCGCAGCCGCTGCAGGTGATGGAAGCTGGACCTGGAGGCGCTGTCCGCTGCTCCCGGCCTCCTCGGGGCTTCCTCCCCTCCCCATATATTCTCAATAAGCCTTAACCCGTTTTGTGCCCTGCCAGCCTTATGGGGTGGGGGAAGTGGCCAGGCAGAGAAGCCTTCTGATTTTCCGCAGGTCGTGTATTTGGCAGTGCCAACCAACATACTGAGCTATTTCCTGATTGCCCGGGAGTGTATCCAGGTAAAATTGCATTATGTTTCAAAACAAAAGCATAAAATAAGACAGAAATAACAAAGCAAGCATTGGTGAATTGTAGCTAAAACTGTCCTCCGGGAAAATGCTTGCTGTTTTTTCTGTTTCTATAAAACTATCGCCTTGTGCTCTGGTGCCAAGGTTTTATTACGGAAATTCCTCACATGGGAACAGACATTCCTGCTTGGCAGATATTTAAAAATCATCTGATAATAGTCTGCAAGAAATTAACATTTCTTATTTTGGTTGGTGCTTCAGGAATACAAATCCACCAGTGGAGTGCTCTGGGTAGATTGAGTTTCATGAACACATTCTTCTGTGAGTAGGCAGCATTCCACAATCGTGTTCTTTAATAGTAATTCCCAGAGGGCCCCAAATGGAAAATGATGGAATACTGAAAAAAGGGAACCCTCTCCCATACATCCCATACACACACACACACACACACACACACACACACACACACACACTCAACTACTACAAAGAATACTCTTCCAGTGGCCACTCTATGGGTACTATTGCTTGTGCTGAATATTAAATCACTTAAATGATAAAGCTAAGGCCCCATACAGAGCAGCACATCGCACGGTGTCAGAGAGGGTAAATCATCTCTCAAAAAATAAATGTCAAGATGCCTTCCTGCTGATTAGCTAGGTGGTGTAAAGACAGGAATCCAGGAGCTATCAAGCAACATCTTGGTGTTTGGAACAGGGAGAAGCTCAAGCCTTTCCCATCGGCAGCCTTGCTGGGCTATGAAAAAGGAGTGATTTGGGAGAACCATCCATACACCAAGCCTAATTGTTTAGCTCTTGACTTCAAACAAAGCTGAATGGATAGTTTTGCTTTTCCTATTTTTCAGATGAAAAACCAAGAACAGAGAAGGGAGTGGTTTGCAGGGTCATTGAGTTAGGAAGTAAAGTGAAGAAAGCTGGGCTTGGGTTTTTGGCTCTGGCTCTACTGATCTCAGTCTAGGGCTTGCTGTCATCGAATCAGAGTTCACACCCCCCCCCCCAAGACTCCTGCAAAAACTCCAGTCCTTAAAAACAGTATCAGGGAAAAGAAAATCAGGGCCTGAGTGTTTTCTCTGTTCCTAGACCTAAATTCCTGGCTTTGGCTTTCAAGCCATAAAATGTCAAGAAAGACAGGTACATATTAACAATTTATATCAGTAATTATTGTGGGGGTGATTTAATTTACATGCTATCTTCCACTTATTATTTAATTAAATTATTAAAGTGATCATTTGAGGAAGATATCCTGTGCCTACAGAAGGAATAGATTAGCCCTTCTAGACCTCTGTGAGACTGCACTGTCTGGAAAAGTGAAGCTCGGTTGATAAGAGTATTTACCTAAAAGGCACAGGGTCCTGGGTTTGACTGCCAGCACACATAAACCAGTTGTGGTGGTGCATGCCTGTAATCCTTGCACTTGGAAGGTGGGTTAGGGGCATCAGAAAGTCAAGGTCATCCTCAGCTACAGCAAATCTGAAGCAAGCCTGGGCTAGGTGAGTCCCTGTCTCAGTGAGGGGGGAAAGAGGAAGGAAGGAGGCAGGGAGGGAGGGAAGGAGCAGCAAAGGTAGGAGCAAAGGAAGCAGGGAGCAAGGGAAGGAGGAAGGAAGGACAGAGTTGACATTCTGATCTATGGGCCTGTAAAACTGCTGCTTTGGCAGCAAAGTATTGGGCTTTCCAGAAGGAAATATTATCACCCTACTAAACTTGTCACTGTTTACATGAAAACAAATGAGGAAATTTGAAGATTAGTATTGAATCAACATGGAAAATAATTATATATATATGTGTGTGTGTGTGTGTGTGTGTGTGTGTGTGTGTGTGTGTGTAATGATTGAAGACAACCTGGACCTAGGTCCATACTCCAGAGGCTATGGCAGGGGTACTTCAAATTCGAGGCCTTCCCCAGGCGATAAACTTAGCAAGACCTTGTCTCAAAAACAAAAGGGGGATGGGGGGCCTGAATCAATGGCTCAGTGGTTAAGAGCACGTGCTGCTCTTGAAAAACATCTGGGTTCAGTTCCCAGCACCCACATGGCAGCTTACAACCATCTGTACATTCCTCCAGTTCCAGGAAATCTGAGGCCTCTGGTGAGCACTTCTGCTCTCATGTGGACAGTATGAACCCCATAGCTAAGCTGTGACACTGGTGAGTCCTTCTGCTCTCACGTGGACAGTATGAATCGCTTGGCTGAGCTGTGACTTGGCAGTTCCCAGGCAGCATGAATGCATGTTGTCAGAATCAATGCATTCCCAAGGCTCATGCTACACTGTGTTGTGGCCAGTGAGACATGATCCACTGGCAGCAGAAAGTGAGGACACCAAGACCTACTGACCTGTGCTTCATTTCTCTGACCCTACCAGAATAGCTGGAAAAGAAAATTAATGTGGTGGTACATGCCTAAGTCCCAGCCCTGTGAAGATAGAGGCAGGAAGATCAAAGTTTAAGCTCAACCTCATCTACATAGTGAATTCAATCTTCAATCTCGAAATTTTATGACCGAAACAGAAGGATCACTATGAGCTTGAGGCCAGTGCTGGGAAACAAAGTGAGTTTCAGATCAGCTTCTACTTCCGATTAAGACCTTTCCTTGGAGGGGAGGGAGGGGAGGGAGGGTATAGGAGAGTTTAATGTTAAAGTTTTTTATCAAAATAATATATACATATGTATATATAAAGCAGAAACATAACAATAATCAAAGGATATTCACATAAATCAAACTTTAGTGTAAAAGCAATAACACGATCACTAATGCAAAGTCTGATTAATAATATGCAATTGTCAAATCCTATGTACCAGTAGCTCTTCTGTCTTCTTCAGTGGTACAAAACATAAGCACAGATGTATACACAGGGGGAACTCATTCAAGCAGTCTGACTTAGTAGTATAAAACTTTGCACAATTAGAGGATGAGGAGATAGCTCAATAGGTAAAGAGCATTCAGTATGAGCACGAGGACCTGAATCTATGGGACCCTCAGCACGACTGTAAAAACACAGGCATGGTGGTATGTTCCTATAATTCTAGCACTGGGAAATGGAGTCAGGTGGATCCTTGGGGTTCCTTAGGCAACCTAACCTAATTCATGAGCTCTGTGTCCCAAGGAGACACTCTGACTTAAAAATTAACTCAAGGTAGTCCTAAGAGCAACACCTGAAGTTTATTCTGGCCCCCACAAGGATGCACATGCACACACACACACACACACACACACACACACACACACACACACACACAAGTTACTCTACTTTTCTTATTTCTCTTATTTATTTGCTTGGGGGTTGTTTGCTTGCTTGCTTGTTTGTTTCCTTGCTTGTTTGTTTGTTTGTTTGTTTCTTTGTTTGTTTGTTTGACACAGGGTAGCTGCCCAGCCCGTAAAGCTGGACACCTTACTGGGCCCAGCTCTGAAGGCCTGGAGAGCTGCTTATATTAGGTCCACACAGAAAGGCCTCAGCAGCTGGAGTCTAATGGCCAGTGAACAAAGGAAGCAACACACAGTAGAAAGGACCAGCTGGGTCCTGCTGGCACATGTACACCTCCTTCCTCTACATCTTGTCACCAAGGATACCAGCCCACTAGATACCACCAGTCACACTCAGGACAAGTCTTTCTCTCCCAGCCATTGCCCCACACATTAATCCTCCTTGGAAGTAGCTCCAGAGACACTCAGAGATGCATTGCATGGGTCTTTGACATCTTTTACTCCAGTCAAACTAAAAACCATAACCAACCATCACAATGGTTTGATTGTATTGAATATCACATACATTCACATTGTTGTCTAATAGACCTCTCTGGAATGTTTTCATCTTGCAAAACCAAAACTATGTACTCATCAAACACCAATCCCTCCACTCACCAGCCCTGAGCAACCACTTCTCTGTTCTTTTGAGTTCCTTAGATATTTTGTATATGTGGAACCACATAGCATGTGACCTTTTGTGACAAGACTATTTCACTTAGCATAATGTCTCAAAGTTCATCAGATTGTAGCAAGTGGCAAATGTCCTTTTTAACGTCACATGATATTCCATTGTGCATGCAAGCCACTTTTTCTTTCTTCCTTCATGGGTCAATGGGCAATATGTGCTTCTAGGGCTTGGCTATTGTAAGTAATGCTGATATGAATGACAGGAAAGTATCTCTTTGATATTCTTTGAAGTAGAATTTATGGATCATATATAAATTCTACTTTTAACGTGTGTGTGTTGTGCAGTGTGGGGGCATTGACACTTGTGGAGGACTGATGTGGAGGTTGGGTCTCTTTTTCAATTGTTTTCCATCTTATTTGATTGAGACATGGTCCCTTGCTGAACCTGGAGCTCACTATTTTTCTTTAATTCTTCTCTCATACAATGCACTCAGACTTTAGTTTCCCCTCCCTCTACTCCTCCCAGTTCCCCACCACCTCCCCTCTCCCCTAGATCTACTCCTTCTCTGTTTCCCTTCAGCAGGCCTCCCGAGGGCATCAAACAAACATGGCATAACAATAAGACCAGGCACAAACCCTCATATCAGGACTGTGTAAGGCAACCCAGTGGGAGGAAAGGGGTCCCAAGAGCAGGCCAAATAGTCAGAGACACCATCACTCTCACTGTTGGGGTCCCACAAAAACACCAACCTAGTAACCATAACATGCTCACAGAGGACCTATCACAGACCCACACAGGCTCTGTGTTTGCAGCTTCTGTCTCTGTGAGCCCCTATGAGACCTGCTTAATTGATGCTGTGGTCAAGTTCTCCTTGTGGAGCTCGCTAATTTGACAGATCTATCAAACTCCAAGACTTCCCTGTCTCCACCTTCCCAATACTAAGATTACAGGTGTGCTCCCCCATATCTGGCCCTTTATGTAAGTGATATTGATCCAGACTCAGGTCCTCAGCTTGGGCAGCTGGCACTTTATCAACCAAGCCATCTCTCCAGCCTCTCTGTTTGTTTAAGGAACTTTGACATTGTTGGTAAGTATTCTGCTCTTCTAACGTATGCTCCCTTGTATATGATTAGTCATTTCCTCTTCATTCAAGTTACTGTCCTTGTCTGTGACTTTTTAAGTCTTATTACACTGTGATTTGGCTCTTTCTCCTCCTTTTCCTTAGATAATACCGGCTGGGGTTCTTTAAGTGAATTTGTGTGTACACTTCTTGCCTCAGATTTAGAACACCTGGGGCCATTGTTTCATCAAACAGTCTCTCAGTTTCTCCTTTTGCTGTATGAAGCCCCCATGATCTGCACTGCCTTTACTTTTCTCCAGCCTTTGGTTTTCTTTTGGCGCCTTCTGCCATGAGTATTTTAAGTGCCCTGTCTAGTTTGCTCATTCCACTCTGTCCTTTCAATTCTGAAGTTCTTGCATGGAGCTCCTGCAGCAAACTGTTGAACTCAGTGCCCATGCTCTTCAACTCTGGACTTCCTACTGGCCTCTTCTCTGTGGCTTCTGCCCATCTGTTCACATCATCAGTTGACTCTCCCATTGTTTTCTTGCAAGACTCTCTTAATTCACCAAGCGGCCTTATAAAAGTTATTTTGAATTATTTGTATAGTAATTCTCACATATTCACTTCTTTAAGGTTGGTTTCTGGAGGTTCACTATGCTATTTTTATTGGAGTGTGTTTCCATGTCTCTCCATATGCCTTGCTGTCTTCTGTTGGGGCACAGGTATTTAAAACTCAGCCATGTCTACAGTCCTATGATTTTGCTTTATTAAAAAAAAAAAAAAAAAGTCTCACTAGTCAGTCATCTGAGCTACAGACTGGAAATCTCTCAAGCCTTTTATGAGACTTTCTCCTTTGGGGACTCATGTGTGTCATCTCATTAGAGAAGTTTGCCAGCTCCTACTTAGTCAGTTCCCCTGTAGACAAGCTGCAGTGTTACAGGCATTCTGTGATGTTATGGTAAGTGGATCACTTTCCTTCTCATCAGCTCTAACCTAGTTCCTGTTTCTTCTCTGTGTTTAAATTCAGGAAAGACACAAACCTCCCCAGGGAGAGATTGGGAGTTAAGAATTTTCTTCTGATCACACTGCACCACACTCAGAGAAGGGCCCAGTAAGTGAACTGCCATGATTCTTCTACCACATTCCCGTTCAGTCAGCTTCACACTTTCCTGGGATGCAAGAACCTTTTACTTGGTGTTTGGATTTTTCATCAGACAAACTGGGCATATATCACAATTAAGTTGATATCTCTGACAGAGGGAAGGAGGGAGGGAAGGAGGGAGAGAAGGAGGGAGGGAGGGAGTCAGGGGTTTTCTAATTTAGCATCTTGCTAATGTTATTCCTTAAAATTGACAGTGTTTACTAACTAAAATATAGCACAAACAATAATTTTTAGCCAAAAGCCCTCTCTCAAATTTGTTTATAATGCTTACAGACATTGTTTCCTGGCTATAACCATTAAGCATACAAAAATGGACATGGGGCTGAAGAGCTAATTCAGGCACTAAGAGTGAGCACTGCTTTTTACAGAGGACCAGGATTTACTTCTCAGAACCTATGTGGAGCAACTCACAGCTGCCAATAATTCCAGCCCCAGGGCCTTTGACGCCCTCTTCTGGTCGTCTTGGATAACTTAACTCACATGTACATATATCACACTTGAACACACATACAAATGATTAAAAATTCAAGTAAATCTTCTTAAAAATGGGCAGTGTTGCAATTGTTACACTGAATTAATCTTTTGTAGGATCAATTGTTTATAGAATATTTTACTTTTATTTGGTTATACTTTTTATCGATACTTTATGGGTATCACATCCACATCATGTATCCCGATTCTATCCATCTCCCTATCCCTCCATATCAACCCTCTGCCCTTGCAACCGCCCCCACAAAACAAAATTAAAAAGAAAAACCAAAAACAACCAAACCAACTAATATGCAAAAAAAGAAAGAAGTTTTTATATGGAAGCACAGTGAGTCACACAGTATAGCCTTTAGTCCATACATCTTTACTTGTAAGTGTTCATTGTAATGAGTCAATTGTCTAGTTTGAGGCCTCTAGCTTCTAATACACTCTTGATACTGGGCCATCACTTGATACTACGCCTCTTGGATATCCTGTGGTTCTATTCCTTGATGTTTGCTGCAGTGGGTGAGCTAGATGGGGCAATGCTGGAGAGCACATGCCAGTGGCTTCAATGAATGAAAGCTGCCAGGCTGACCAACCCAGCTACCACCCATGCCCAGAGCCAGGGATATGAGTTGGCCCAACCCACCATTCACCTCATCTATGAATTACTAAATCATGTGACATGGCCAGACCTGCAGATCCAGAGCTGCAAGATCTCCATGGTACAAACAGAACATCTTGTTGAATTTTTTAACCAAGAGACTTGTTCTGTAACATATATGCCTTTTTTACTAACAGTTTTATGTTGTCCTAAGAGTGACTATTTTTCTTCCAGTAATTGTTGTTGAAAGTAGTGATAACTGTGTTGCTAAAGCACATAGTGGGCTTTGCAACTTTAAAAATACTTAAGCTTTAGCAGAGTGCCTTCTCTATTCACATCTCACCTGACACAACCTTCTATAGCGAAGACTTAGTTGCCAATTGAGATAAAAATTATCAGTAACACCTGATACTCTCTAAGAAATACAGTAGTAATAAAAGATGTTGAGCAGGAAAGGTGATTCTGTGGTTAGGAGTACCTCCTACTGGTCCAGAGGACCCAGGTCTGGTTCCCAGAGCCCACATCAGACAGCTTACACCCACCCATAACACAGCCTCCAGGGTCCAACACTTCCAACCTTCAAGTCACCTAGACTCATGTTCACATAGGTGCACCCTGATACACACACATGCATACAGTTAAGACAGCAAAAATAAATCTTTAAAAATGTTACATGTCAGTCAGTGAACATTGTCTTTAGTAACATCTGAAAACGTTTCTGTTTTAAATAATCCCTTAATCCTAAAGGTTTTATGTTTACTGAAAAAATTTCAAGGACAGTGGACCCTCCTTTCATAGGTGTGCTGTTTTGTTTACCATTACTGTCTTCAATCATTTTAGTACATTTGCCACTATGGTGCCTATCCAGGTGTCCTTCATTTTTTACTGGAGATATTTTGTCTGTTCCAGAAACCCATTCAGATTTCCACATCATATTCAGTGTTTATGCCTTCTTAGGATCCTCTCATTTAGGACAATTCCTCCAAGTCCTTATTTTGGATCATTTTGACAGTTAATGTGTACTGTCAGCTACTCAGCACATTTAACTGATGGGAATTGTCTGTTGTTTTCCTCCATCAAATGGGGATTCTTTGCTTTGTGGAAGAAGATCACAGAAGCAGGTGCCAAGCCATCATACAATGTCAAGGATACTCACCAACATGGTAACTTAATGTTGATGGTGCTGACTTTGGTATGTTTATGAGGGCAGTGTTTGTCAGATGGCTCCACTATGAAATTCTACCTTTTTCTCTCACTTTCTTATTCCTTCTTTGGCAAGAAGTTACTATATAGAGTCCAGGCTTAAAAAATGAGAAATTATGGGCCTCCTACTTGAGGGAAGAGTCTGTATAAATCATGTGGAAGTCTTCTTCATGGCAGATCTGTGGGTTCTCCTGCATTTATTTATTTATTTATTTAACAGTATAAACTGATGAACATCCATTGCATCCACTGGCTTATGATTCCAAATCACTTTATTTTGTATATTATTATAGTATTATTATTTTATGATATCATTTTTGTCTTCATGAGTTATCATTCCCAAACACCTAAAGCTTTACTCTTTGACTAATGGAAGACATTGTATGAATGTTACATTGTTGGTGGCCGTACACTTTTATACATACAAATCTTGAGCTGCATTTGGGGGATGCAGTTATTACTTAGAAATAACATGATGTATTCAAGCCTTGCTTTTATGATTTTGTTATGTAAGCCTAGAGTGATCTTTAATATAATGCTAATTACTACTTGCCACTGAGGGTCGGCATTCCTGAGTGATCTAGACAATGCCCTAGGTACTCATGTATCATTCCAATCTGACTGATAAGAATGGCACTGTTCCCATTCCTGTGACAAACATCTACAATAGCTTTTAGTAGCTGTTTCCAGCCTTTGTTTCTTTACATACCTGTCCTGATTAGTACTCTACTGAATATCAAAAGAATCCTCCATAAGTATCTAAGGATCTCTCTGTGTGACCTTCTCTGCTCTCTCTCTCTCTCTCTCTCTCTCTCTCTCTCTCTCTCTCTCTCTCTCTCTCATCAACTATGATTGCTTATCTCTTTTGAAACAAATAGACCCATTTCCTCAATTTAAAGAATGCACAAAACTCAGTCTGTGTTTCTCCTCCTCTACTGAGGCTGGCAGCTGTGCACAGGCAGTAAGCTATGGAAATCATAATGACCACCTCATTTTTCACCTTTTAGAGATCATTGACTATAATATGTAGAATCTTAAAACCCATTATTTAAGGTACCGTTCCTGTTTATTTTATTTATTTCAGTTAAGAACCCAAATCTGATACTTGTCTTTCCATAGATGATAGAAGTATAAAAATTAGTGAGGTCACATTCTTCTATTGTCTGCACAATGAACAAGGTATAGTGTGAAAAATCTTCTTTCTAGACTATGTCCTGCAAAAAACTTTACTTCACTATGAAAAGATCAAAATTGGGGCTTGGGTATTTCTATAAGGTAAGTACTAGGACATTCCGTGGATAGTCTTGTTTCTAACTTAACCTCATGAGGAATTACAAAAAGCATTCATAGATAATTGGATTTCTTACATGATCATACTTGACTGAGATGTTTTCATTGATACAGAACAATAAGCCTGACACAAGTTCAAGGTTAATTTCAAACGTAAGAGCAGTAGGTGCACAAAATTAAGGTGCTATTTGTAGAATAAGAAAATAAGTCTTAAAGTTAATCAAATTGTTTTAAACCTATTTAACATAAGACAAGGCATGTAACTCCTTAAACATGCTTAAAACTCAAGTATACTGAATAAGAGAAATCATTTAGAGCCCCATTAGCAGAACAATGTGAATTTGGCGATTTTGCAAGAGACTGATTAGGATGCACAGTAGGGGAAATATTATCTGTTTCAGGAGGGCTTGGTGGGAGAAGAAAACAACATGAAATATAGAATGTGGGGCCTGGAGGGATGGCTCAGTGGATAAGAGTACATATTGCTCTTGAGAGGACCTGAGTTTGGTGTCAGCCTCCCATGTAGGATGGATCACAACTGTCTTTAACTCCAACTTTAGAGAAACCATTGCCCTCTTCTGGCCTCTGTGGGCACCTGAACACGCATGGCACACACAATTACACACACATACACACACACACACACACACACACACACACACACACACACACACATAAATAAGAAAATATATCTATTAAACATAGTGTGTAGTTGGGGAAATGGACTATGAAGAAAAGGATAGTTATGGATAGGATTGTTTTTACCTCGTGTATTGTCTCAGTGAAATCTTAGAATACAGCATTGAGTTTCACTTCTCGGCTAGAAAAAGCTTATCCCAGTAGGAATGCATAGCGCTGGAAAATATCATGCTTAGATTTGTGATGTCTTTATAGTGAACTGACTTAAGCAGAAGGAAAC
Organism: Cricetulus griseus; assembly: GCF_003668045.3. Lineage (NCBI taxonomy): Eukaryota > Metazoa > Chordata > Mammalia > Rodentia > Cricetidae > Cricetulus > Cricetulus griseus. The sequence continues at coordinate 189,005,886 of NC_048596.1, read as the reverse complement.
ACAGCTACTCTTCAAAACAAAGCATTCAGTAGATAACGACTTTGAAAAATTTGTATCTACAAGCATTTATGTTTTAGAACTTGAGACAGCCTCATGGAAAGTTTTCATTTCTTAGAATAATGATGCAGAAACAGTTTTGGCCTCAGGCAGGTCCAGGGAAATCAAATCCACCCACCACCTAGATCTTTAGATCCACACACAGTGAGTTTCATGCCCAGCAGCCTGATGTGCCGTAAGGGAGCAATTCTCCAAGTCTCAGGTAGAAAACTTCTGTTACAGAAGAGGGAGGGTGGCTGTAGTTAATCTCCTACAAGTAAAAGTGGTCATTACTTTCATAAGCACAGTGATGGTGCCATCTTCACAGAAATGGGAAAGGGAGAAACAGTCATGGGGTCTGCTTGCTTTTCTTAGAGACTAGCTTACATACTTACAAACTGCATGTTGTTGGAAAAGCCAGTCTTGGTGGCTGTATGTATGATGCCACTTTATTTCTACCTACTGTTCAATACAGTAGCTATTAGCCACTTTGCCGAGAAAGTTGCTCAGCCACACTAGCCCCATCTCGGTTCAACAGTGCCTGTGTAGGGGGCCGTTTCCTGCATGCTCCATTACAATAATGGTGCCTAAAGACACCAAGATGTAAATTACTTCACAGGCGCTGGGTAATCTCCATTCCTTTGATCTCTGCCTATCCCGTGGCTCATTTTGGCCTGAGGAGCTGAAGCCATTCATAGGGTAACACGTCCCAGGCGGCTGGCCAGCCTTTATTAGGGATGGGTTTTCTTGGTTCAGAGTCTCCGCTCTGGTAAGCTTATGCTCTTTCCAACTCTCAAGATGCATTAAAGCTTGTCTGCAGAAGGATCCGAGTGTCCTGCGTGTATTTCTTGCCGGCCGAGAAAATACAGCGTGCGCGGGACATATGGTGCCGAAACCCGGGAACATGTGAACATCACTGGCACCGCGGAGACCCCTCTAACGGGGCGGATTCAGAACTGCAGGGTGGTAAATTCGGAGAGGTATGTTTTTTCTGGACTTTGGCTTGGGAATGTTGCTATTGTGGGAGGTTAATATAGAGGCTTCTATGCTTTTACTAGGAGCTATTTTGACTTTTCTCACTGTTGTAGCAATCTTAAAGAAGTCCAGAATTACATATCAGAAACCGAATGTGGTGAGAGATGGGGCTCGCCTAACAATAAAATATAAGAAAAAAGGACCTCCCGGGATGTCTACTGACAAGGGAGTGTATAAGGAAAAAGGACCTCCCGGGATGTCTAGTGACAAGGGAGTGAATAATTTGTTAAGAACAACAACAAATAAGAAAAAAGGACCTCCTGGGATGTCTAATGACAAGGGAGTGAATAATTTGTTAGATGATTCTGTAAATAAGTTTAAAGCTTTAAATCTTGATAGCTCTGATGACTCTAAAGGCTCAAGAGATAAAGTTTTAGAGGAAACAGCTCATCTAGGTGACTCAAAACCTAGCCTCTGCCCTACAACGAAACTAGAGGCCTTGGAGCTGAGCAGCTCAGACTCTGAGATTTTAGACTCTAGCAAGGAAGCAGAGCTAGAGGAGGAGACAGCACGATACCACCCCGATAGATATCGGCTGCCAAAAGTGAAAGCAAATATGAGGCCATCGCCTGTTAATTCAGCGGGTGTACTTCTATCAGCACCCCCATTATTTGGTACCGACTCCTTCTTACCATCAGAGGAGCGGAGGAAATTACAGATGGCTTTCCCAGTCTTTGATAGGGGAAAAGGCCATGCCTGCTATTCAACACTTCTTAAAGGCCTGGAATGCCTGGGGCTTTAAAGCCTCATAAACATTGACGCTCGGGCCAAGCGTCTCACCTCAAAACCTAAAAGGCCAAAAGGAAATGGTAAAATGGAAAGATATCTTAACTGATCTTTGGAGAGGCCCGGATCCTATTCTCATAAGATCCAGGGGAGCGATATTGTGTTTTTCCACAGGATGAAGAGAATCCCCTGTGGATCCCAGAAAGACTCAACCCGAAGAGCCCCTTCGGACCTTCAAAAGTCAAAACTCCACCCTCTCCCCGGGAGTTGAGAGCCGCTATTGTTATCCAGATTAACTCCTGTCCTTGCCGGAGAGAAAGGGGTGGGGATGGGATTGTTTGATGCAGCCGTTTGCGGATTGCTGTTACTTCTGGCCGGTCTGTGAGAAAGGGGTGGGGGTGGAATTGTTTGATGCAGCCGTTTGCGGATTGGTGTTACTTTTGGCTGGTATGTAAGCTCTAGGCTCAAAACTAAAGAGAGATCGCCCAAGCGCTTCCACTGATATTTGGCTAACAATGCTTAAGCAATAGGCCGCCGGCCAGACAGCTCTTGCACACCCGGAGCCTAGGCTCATTGCACAGGGTAGAGTGTCTGGTTTGAGCAGCCCAATGAGGGATGCTGAGCAAAGGCATCGCACAGAGTTGCCTAGTATGTAGGCTTCTCTGAGAGGTACGTTGACCTGCATAAGGGTTACCTGCCCGAGCCTCCCTTTCCCAGAAAAACGGCAGAGGACAGGTCAAGAGCGCTTCGGGTCAAGCTAACAGCCTGATGGCGACTCTCGTACACAGTCTTAATGTTTGATTTTGGGAAGGTACAACCTCTACCTCTATCCCTCAACATATGGGTGACCTATTTGCTTGTAAAAATATAAAGCCTTTTCATTAATTAATAAAAAAAGGGGGATATGTAGGGGGCCGTTTCCTGCATGCTCCATTACAATAATGGTGCCTAAAGACACCAAGATGTAAATTACTTCACAGGCGCTGGGTAATCTCCATTCCTTTGATCTCTGCCTATCCCGTGGCTCATTTGGCCTGAGGAGCTGAAGCCATTCATAGGGTAACACGTCCCAGGCGGCTGGCCAGCCTTTATTAGGGATGGGTTTTCTTGGTTCAGAGTCTCCGCTCTGGTAAGCTTATGCTCTTTCCAACTCTCAAGATGCATTAAAGCTTGTCTGCAGAAGGATCCGAGTGTCCTGCGTGTATTTCTTGCCGGCCGAGAAAATACAGCGTGCGCGGGACATGCCTGTATCTCGTGACTTCCATGTTGAACAAACCAGATAGAACATTTACATCAAAAGAAAGCACTGTGGCTGATGACTCAGCAGTAGAACTCTTGCCTAGTATGTGTGAGGCCCTTGGTTCAATCCCCAGTATTCACAGTGTTATTCTAGATTGCTTGTAAATATGATATGTAATTGTCTAATCCAGTTAGTAAAACACAGAGACAGTTTGATAAATGGGTTCAACCATCAATTACAAAAGGTAAACAAGAAGCTTAAGTTTTTTCAAATATACTAATGGTTATCATAATAAATATATTTGTTACCTCCATGTGTTTGGACCAAGTTAAAGGCTTAGCATACTCAGCCTTAAATATCAGAACAAACAATATAGATATTATGTCTACTAGAGTAACACAGCAAAACAGTAAATCTGACCTTTCTAGGTTTCTATAGTATGCCTGTTACAGTTTTAGATACTGTTACTCCAGATTTGTTTTTGAACTAAATTATTTTATTGAAGTTCATCGTATTTATGCTATTTGTTGGAGAAAACATCACCATAATGATATGGACTTTTTGCAACTCAAAAGACTTGCAAAACTGATCTACTAAAAGGCCAGGTTAAATTAAGAAAACCTAAATTCTCTACTTGAGATACCCCATTTAAATATTGCTATAATAATGCAAATATTGTGTGATAATTCAAACTGGTTATCAACCTGGCCGAGTTAAATCTCCTCATAGACAAACTTCTAGATGCATCTGTGAGAGCATCTCCACAGACGTTTAACTGTCACGGAAAGACCCACCCTGAAGGGGAATGGCACATACCATTCCATGGACTGTGGCCCAACTGAATAAAAAGGAGAAATTGAGCTTTCATGTATCTTTGATTTTTGACTAGACAGCATATAACAAGCTACCTCATGGTGGTGCCACTGTGATTTCCCTGCCATGATGGACTGACTGCACCCTTAAACTGTGAACCAAAATAAGCCATTTCTCCTTTAATGCTTCTGCCATACATTTTGGCAAAGAAAATTGTTACCAGGATTGGTGGCATTTCTGTGATCAAACTAACCATGTGGTTCATAGGCTTTTGGAATTGATTTGTGGGAGGAATGTGGTAGCGTTTGAAACTGAAGCCTAGAGAAGCCCTAAAGTATTATATGTAGAGCCCTAAAATATTGTATATAGGTTGTTCTCCTAGAAGTTTGGAAGACCAGAACGCCAACATGGAGGCAGTCAGTGGAGGTACAGTTCAAGAGATTTCAGAAGTGAGCAAAGATTCTACTGGGAACTGGGCTAGAGTTGATTCGTGTAAAAAGTCTTTAAGAGTCTGGCTGCATTCTGCCTTTATACTGTCAAATTGGATGAAGCAGAATTCAAAACAGTGGTTTGTTTGGTGGAGGAAGTCCAAAAACAGGATAGAACTCAGGCTATGGCATAACTACTGCTCACTAATTCCATTCAGGTATAAAATGAGAAGCAGCAAGTGAAACAGAAAGATGTGGAAAATGAACAGTTTGGTAACAAAGAGCATAAGTGAGGTTTAAGTTACAGACAAGGCTTGTGCTGAGAAAAATAGCTACGATTGTTAAACAGACTAGCACTATTAAAGAGGAATCTCTCACTCTACACTAAGACAATAGAAAAGGTCCCTGGATGATCAGAGTCTACCTACCCATCAAAGGTTCTAACTTGTGAAAACTGAAAATTCACTTAATAGAAGAAAAAGTGAACTGCAAACAATGCCAAAGAGGTTTTCTTCTCAAAAACAACTACCTAGGAAAGTGTTTTCTCAGGTTCAGCTGAAGGCACACAGAATTGCAGCAGAAGGGGGTAGAGTCATCCACTTGGTGCTGGTTTGGCAGGTATGCAAAAATTCAAGAGTCTTGGAGGTCAGGAAGCTTGTGTCAAGAGTTCAGAAAGTCACTGATAGAAGGTAATATGTGGCAAGGTCTGAAGTCCTGCAATGGGAGGCCTGAGAGACCATTGCATGAAACTGTGACGGTAAAGCTTGTAGACGTCACAGTAGAAACTCTAGGCTATTGGAAATGTCAGGACCAAGGTGCATCCATAAAGTAAATGGGCAGACATACAATGAAGCAAGTCTAAAAGAGAGGCTACAACAGCTTCAGACAGCAGAGATGGGGATTCATGCAAGGCTGTTAGTCCAGGTAATTCTTCCACAAACCTCAGATGCCAAACTCAAAATGATAGGATTTGGTGTTTGCCCTGTTGAGTCTTGCTTTGGCCTGACTTTCCTTGCCATGCCCCCATTCTTCCCTTTGGGAACAGGAATGTTTACTCTGTGCTATTGTCTGTTGGAAGTACATAACTGGTGTTTTGATGTTATAAGCCTGACAGTTCAGAGACTGCCTAAGTCTGGGGGAAGCCAGGAAAATTGTTAAAATATTAGAAACATTTCGAAATGTATTGAGATGAACATGAGACTTCAAGGACCAAAGGTAGAATGGTTTGATTTGGACATGTGATATGCATGTGTCCAGCTGACAAGGGATAGACTTGTGGTGCTTAATTTTGACTGTCAACTTGACAGGATTAAGATCACCTAGGAGAAAAATCTCTGGTTCTGTCTGTGAGGACATCTCCACAGAGGTATAACCAAAGTGGGAAGACCCATCCTTGAATGAAGGTGAAACTATCCCATGGGTTAGGGACGCAGATTGAATAAAAAGAGGAAAGCAGAAGAAATGGTACCTTTCAAGTGTCTGTGCTTCCTGAAGACACAATATGGCCAGCCAGCTAATGCTGTTGCCTTTCCCCTGGCCTCACTGACTGTATCCCCTCTACCTTTCCAGGGGTTTGGTCAAGAAAAGCGCTAATACATATTACTATTCTATTTTATATAGCTGTAATTTTTCTTAACTCCTTCTTTACTAAGGAGTAGTAAAGTATGTGTTGTCCCTAGTCCATGTATCAGGCTTTGTAAGATTACTCAAAAATTAGAATCTGCAGGAAGTCATCCCTAGTTGGAGGAGTCAAGGGTTAGACATATTAGCAAGAGTCTACAGTGCTGGGTTCCTTGTGAACCACACTTAGGGATGGGCATCAGGATCAGGTATAGGTGTTTTAGAGCATGGCCTCCAAGGGTCTTTCTATTATTAAAGCTTCCACTACTTGAGGTATCACCATCACCACCCCATTGCTCTACAAGAAAGTGCTAACTCCTCCCAACTCTCTACCTCCCAATTAGCTGAACCCATTAGGAATGGAGATTACAAAGTATGGAAAATGTGACTTCCTGGAGTCATAAATAGAAAAACAACAACAACAACCTAAAATGATAGGCAGCAATAGGATACACCACAGAGTGCCCAGCACAGTGAGTAAGACAGGCCCTGCCTTCACAGGGTCCCTAGTCAATGTGGACCTATATACAAGCAAGTGCTACTGCAGTAGGTTTTTGGCAAGGTGAAAAGATGGTAATTTAAGACTAAGCTTAGGGAAGAAATACAACAAATTTTAAAAACTAAAGGTGAAATATAAACTGGAATCTAGGTGTTAGGCATTTAATAAGTCAATATTTGGGCAGGAAAAGAGATATTCAGAGAAAGGAAGTAATTGTTTGTGTTTTAAGATACTGGGATTGTAGTAACTAGGGCCTTATGGATTCCAGGCAATGGTCCTACTGCTGTGCTGTAGCTGGTTGCTGCCCCCCCCTTCTATTGTGTTGTTTTGTTTACATACAAATGATTCTAAAATGTAAATTTCAGAAACAGTTGGATTGGATAACATCCAAATGCCTTACAAGTTGTTGACAGGAAGGAGAAAATTTTGGCAAGAAGTTAAAGTCAAATTTAATTTGAGTTTCTTCAAAAGTGGCATTTCTTTTGCAACATATCAACCAAACATTTGAAAGATTTCCCTCTTTAAGGTTAGCTAAGAACTTTCTGAATTCCCCCACATTACCATGGCAATTTTGTCCCTTTATAGTTGAAGTGGTCACTAATTTAGTCCCCTTCTCTCCTTGTCTTTTAAAAAGGTTTACCTGAAGCATAGGGTAGATTGGCTCCATGGGTAGCCGTGGTTAAATTCCACTGAGACTGCACTTTGAAGAGGCATAATAAATTTGTGGTAGTGCTGTCTCCCCTGTGAGGAATACGCCTGGATAGTTGGCATTCACATTCTCTTTCTCAAATTGCTTCTAAAAGCATTCCAGAATGACAGAAATCCCTGAGGTTGCCGGATCAGGCCTGGAAACTGCCATGGGATTCAGATACCAGGAGAGGTGACCTTGAGTTCAGGGTTGGCTATGAGCACAGAAACCTTGGGGAGTTTATCTGTGAAGTAAGAAGATTCGGGTAGATGATTTGAAAGGCTCCTTTCAGCTCGGATAAGGTAAAATGTTATGAAAAAGCTTTCTAAGATGTTTGAGTCAAAAACGAATGTAGGAGAATGCATTATGGAATTTGCTCTCAATGTATTCTGCTTAAAATGTCAGTGTTCTCTCTGTACTTTGGGATACCTATTTGTTGTGTTATGTTCTACCAGGAGCTATAAAATATTAGGTGACATATATGTTATACTGTACATTAAACTTATGGGTCTTAGAGAAATGTCCTGATAATGAAGAGATGGTAATTATCACACCCAGGTGAAACACCATCAGAACTCATCTCTTCTGTCCTTGAGGTACATCAGAGAACAGAGAAATCCTGGATTAGACATACCTGCTGAATAACTTCAGAGTATTCCAGATTTGCAAGGCACTAAACATACGTATTAACGTTTTTATTTTTCTTTTTTTAATCAGATACTTAGAACAAGATTAGTCAAAATCTTCAGTTCACAACCCTCTGTCGCCACAATTTTCATGCACCCCTGTCATCCTTTTCTTTATTCTTCTCATTAACTAAATATGACAATAATTATTCAGTTTTCCCTTTTTGGCTTATTTTTGAAGCTAGAAAACAACCTACACCTTATCTGGGCCTGAAGAGATAATGCAGCAGTAAGAGCACTTGCTGTTCTTGTAGAGGACCAAGGTTCAGGTCCCAGGACCCACATAGTAGCTCACAACTGCCTGCCTGTAACTCCAACTCCAGGATAACAAACACATTCTCCAGGCTTCCTCAGGTACACCAACATACATGTGTACACACACACACACACACACACACACACACACACACACACACACACACACACACACACACGCAAAAACACATGCACATAAATAAAAGGGAATAAGTCTTTAAATACACAACCAAGCTATACTTCATCTAAACTGGGTTTTTTGTTGTTGTTGTTCTTACTCACACAATAGGATGTTACCAAGAATAGCCTATGTTGTCCTGTTACTCCTGAGAATGTACCCCATTCATTTTCTTTGTCATCTATTGTGGGACTCTACTATAAATTGTTTCAAATTATCAAGTTAATTCAGTTGCTTCTGGACTACTTTTATTATAAATATTGCTGTTACAATTGCCTTCCTTATGTCTCTTAATGCAAAGCATAAAATTTTTAACTAGCCATATAATCAGGGTTGGATTGCTGGGTGTGTAAGTGTCCAGATTTGTAAGCTAATATGAAAATCATATACAACAAGATTATGCCAATTTAAATTGCTGCCAGAGATGGACATAGAACCCACTCATCTACAGCTTCTCAAACACTGTGTCTCCCCCTTTTCCACCAGAGTACAGGCAATCCTGTAGGTCATCCTGCTTGCTTCTGATGACAATGAGATTAAACTTTTTTATCATGTTTATTTATTCATCACATGCTTCCTTTTATGGAAATGCCAATTCACAATTTTGCTTATAACCCTATAAGCAAACCCCTGGACTCTACACTTCAGTTCATTCACCTCACCTTATAAAGTGGAATACTACTGACTACTAGAGTTCTTAAAGTCCTGGTCTCTAGCACAAGTTTCCCACCATTGCCATGGGCTTATTCAGGCCTTGAAACCCTTGCCTCTGAGACCCTTGAACTTGTGTGTTGTCTTTTTAGAAAGTTTTTTTTTTTTAACTAGTGTATGACATTAACTGTCTTGTGACATTTCATACATAAAATTTAGCTCATTTTAGCAACTCTTACCCACCTCCCCGCCCCACAAAAATTGTCCCCTTCTCCCCAAAAATAGTCTCCATTCTGCTTTCAGGTCTATGTAAACTTTAGAATCTCCCTGTCTAGTTTCATGGGGGAAATGTCTGGATTTTATTGCATCAACATCCAGCCTACAGTTATCATCAAGTGGGTAATTGCACTGTGGCCATAAGTTACATCTCCATTTATTAAGGTTTGTTTAATGCATCCCAACAAAGTTTTTAAACACCCACGCACAAACCTGCAAAAAATTTTTGACATGGCTGTTTATATATCCATTCTGGATTTAATTGTAAATGGTATATTTCAAATATATAAATATACATTTCCATAAGCATATCTTCTAATGTTTGTTTGGGGTATATAGAAAAACTATTTTCACCTGCATATTGATCTTGCCTCCAATTTAATGAGATTGGGCTCCTTTTATGAACCATTATTTATTCATCCATTACCTGCCTGTTACATACAGTTGCTATGGAGATGAAATGATTTAAAAAAAAAATCGCTGCCAGCACAAAACATCTTGCAGGCATGTACTACGTATCACTTATCATTCACTTTTCTGTTGCTCTGATAAAGAAGTGTGACCAAAAGCAACTTATGGAAGAAAGAGCTTGTTTTGGCTTATGGTTCCTGAGGGATACGTGTCTACCACGGCAGGGTAGACATGATGGCAAGTACCATGCATGGAGGCTGGAGCAGAAAGCTGAGAGATCAGCCCTGAAAATGAAGCAGAGGGAGGGAACTGGAACTGGGAATGAGGCTCTGAACTCTCCACATCACTCCTTGCCCCCGGGACATACCTCCTCCAGCCAGGATGCACCTTCTCTCCACACAGTACCACTGACTGGAAAACAAGTGTTCAATGAGCCTGTGTGGGACATTTCTCATTGAGATCACCACACCTTCCTTTGTGAAGAGGATGGGAAAATAAACAAGCCGGATACACAAGAGGAAGAAGGTCATGGATAAGGAATCCTAGTGCTACTTTGGTTTAGCAACACTTTGATTTTTTTTTAATTTGACACATAGTTATTGTACTGTATTAGGTTAGTAAAATGCAAAATAGGTGGTTGTATGGGATTTATTTTAAAACCAGAGGAAACAGAGGACCTCATTAAGAACCACAGCTGCAATTTTACAATTTAATAATTGCTAAATATGCTATAAAAGGGAAATACACAATTTTTATACTTATTCCTTTTTAGTGAAAATTTGATGACTTATTATTTTATGCTCTTAACGCACTTCCATTATATATAATTAAATTAAATTCCTTGATAAAATTGGAGACATAAGATTCCACAATTCCTTCTTTCTTTCCTTCTTTTCCTCCTTTGTTCTCCCCTCTGCTTTTCCTCTTGTTCTCCCTGTATTTCCCACCTCTCATTTCTTCCCTTCCTACCTTCTCATCTATAACAAATTTAAAACATGTTGAGTCTTGAATCATGCTTTTAAGGGTAATACTCAGATGGTTTTAGATTCTGCATCAGAGTACTGACTGCTCATTACTGTTAAGGCTTGAATATAAAATGTCTTCTGCAGGCTCATGCGTTTGAGCACTTGGCCCTCAGCTGTTTCCAGAGACTATAGAAGTTTTAGAAGGCGGAATCTACTGTAGGAAGTAGGTCACTGGAAGGTAGGGGCAGATCTTGAGACTTAGAACCTGGTCCTCTCTCCCTTCAGTGTGGAAGGGATGAACACAGCCATATCCGTGTCCTGCTGTCACAGCCACAGGCTTCTCCTCTTGCTTTGTGCTTCCTTTGGTGGACTGTGTCCCATTTCACTGTGCACCTGAAAAAAACATCTCCTCCTCTAAATTGTTCTGAAAGGTATTTTGTCACAGTCACAAGATAAAGTTACCTTTCCTCTGGGAGTTACGACTACAGATCATGGTGATGTCACACCTTAGATGAACTCATGCCTGCATGTGTATAAATGTCATATGTTTGAAGTCTTACCATCAGATACATTACACACTAACATTAATGACGTTTTGAAATTTTAAATGTTCACGCTATTGTGAGCCAAGGCCTTGAAATATTAACTGTGACCTGCTGTTCTAAAGGCACACATTTAGGAAGATTTTTTAACATAAGTACATAATATTCTCTGAGGTGGGGAAGGACACCTGTAATAAAGTGTGTGAACACCCTTTTATGAGGACAACTTGACTTCAATAACTTAGAATGAGCCTTTCATTTGAAACTGTGGACACACATTTGTGAAAGGTAAATATCCACCCCAGACAAGCTACGGATTTTGCAGATTTCATCTTTTACATGGTTATAGTCAAATGATCCAATTTAAAGGTTAAACAATGAGCAAACCAACTTACTAAATTCACTTTCAAGTATTGACTCTTTTCTATCATCACAACTTTCTAATCTTCATCCTCAAATAAGAGAGATTTCCTGGAGGAAAACAAACACCATTCTCAATAAATAAAACTCCACACCAAAACAAAAAATTTTTAAAGATAGAATGTTTGCAGTAGTAAAATACCACTGGGTGACATTTGACGAGGATGATCCTATGACCTAAAAAATAAATGTGAATATAAAAAAAAATTCTTACCCCCTCCAACTTTTTCATCCTTCTAAATTTTTTATTGCAATATTCAAAGCTAGAGATTTTTAATCACATATGTAAAAATCAAAATGGATAAGTCTTTCTTAGATCTAAGTATCTATTTTGAAAAGTCCAGTACAGGACTTTTGTGTGACCCACAACTCTTAAAATTCATCTTTTCTCCTTCCATTTCCTTCTCTTAGATTGGTAAAATATTCAGCGAAAAATATTGCATGTACTAGGAAGAGCAAAAGATATGCTCAATAATTAACATCTTCACACAGTAGCTTTATAATCTTAAGAATAGTTTGCATGTGAAGACCCACCATGAGCTATGAGATGCTTTGCACACTTATTTAGAAGATGCTGCAAGTTACTAGGGATGAACTAAACATCAGAAATTTCAAAAGGATAAGCCAGACATGGTGACATGTTCCTGTCATCTTAGCACTTGAGAGACAGAGGCAGTAGAATCAGAAGTTCAAGGTCAACCTCAGCTACATAGACTTAGAAATTAGTGTTAAATAGTGTGGACAGTGGGGAGACAGAGAAATTTTCAAATGAATGAAAGCAAAGTTTCTTGCCATGAATGAAACAAATCACTAAGATTTATATGGACATCTCCAATGAAAGTTGGTGCTTTCTCCCCATCTCTGCAAGATTTATTTGTGTGTGTGTGTGTGTGTGTGTGTGTGTGTGTGTGTGAGAGAGAGAGAGAGAGAGAGAGAGAGAGAGAGAGAGAGAGAGAGAGAGAGCTGGCTGGCATGGCAGTATTTTGAGGTTTTTTGGTTTTTTGAGACAGAATTTCTCTGTAGCTCTGGAGCCTGCCCTGGAACTTGCTCTGTCAACCAGGCTAACCTCAAATTCAGAGATCCATCTGCCTCTGCCTCCCTAATGCTGAGATTAAAGGCATGGCCACCACTGCCCAGGCCGCCTCAGTATTCTTGTGGAGGTCAGAGACCCACTGTGGAAGTCAAGTCTCTCCTCCCACCATAAGGGTCCAGGGATGTAACTCAGGTCATCAAGCTTGACTATAAGCCTCTTTACTCACAAAGCCATCTCCCCGGCTCCGATTGTAATTTTTTAAAGATAATTCCAATATAAGCAAGTACCCCTAATACTTAATTGAATATTTTGTGGATCATCACAGAAGTTGGATTTCTTTGCCCTGGATATATTTTACATTTAATACATACTCAAATTTCTGGGAATTTGCAAGGCTATTTGTATACCTAACCTATGTTCATCCAAGCTACCCTTCAAGACTCAACAGAGCTGACATTGTGTGCCACAAATAAAGGTTTATGCTAACTGATGGTTATGTTCTTGATTACTTTTGAAGAAAATGATGAGAAATGATCTTAAAGGAAATAGCATTGATTTCTCAGGAGTAAAAGTTAAAATGAAGTTAATTTATTTCACATGGTCCCTGGTTTTATCTCATCTGACTCTAATTTAAAATTAACTTAGTCTGTTTGGATACGTGGTGCTCAATTAAAGAACAACAACTACCTAAGACATATGTAAATAAATGCAAGGCTTGACAAAACCACCACCCTGTTTCTCAGCCGGAATGCCTGACATTTCCAGTATTTACTAAGAAGACTTTTAGCCAATAACTCCCTCCTCTAAAGTGTTCTCTGATATCACCAAAATCCATTTCAAGCAGATCCAGCATTACATTCTCACTGATAAATTTTAACATTACATTTTAAATACTTAGATATATTTAATTTTTTCTAGAGAAGAGAAGTGAAGGATTGGAGGGACAGTTCAGTCACTAAAGTCCATACTTGTATTGCAGCACAAAGACCTGAGTTCAGATCCCTGTAACCCACATAAAAACCCAGATGTGGCAGCAGAACTCTGTAATCCCTGAACTGATAGGCCAGGCACAGGAGGATCCCTGGGGCCTGCTGCCAGTCAACCAGAATGCATCAGTCAAACCCAGGATCACTGAAAAAAACATGTTTCAAAAAGAAAGATGAAACACAATTGACAAAGACACCAGCGTCGACCTGGGGCCTCCACATACACATGCATGCATACACACCCCAAACACACAGTAAATAAACAAATCTTTACATGAAACTTCATTATCAGTGAATCTCATACACAGCATACTAATAAAGACACCCACTTTGGGGCCTGGAGAGATGGCCCAGTAGGTAGAGTATTTTCTGTATAAGCATGAGGACCTGAATCAAATTTCTAGTATCCATGCTAAAGACAAAAACTGGACACAGCCATGCATGTCTGTCACAAAAGGACAGGTGGATCCTGGGAGCTTCCTGACCAAACAGGTTAGACAAAATGGAAGGCTTCAGGATGGGTGAGAGACTAAGGGAATACGAGAAGAGCAATAAAGGAAGACACCCACTGTCTTCCTCTGTCCTCGGTTGACCACACAGACTCAGGCACATGCGCACATAAGAGATACTTATTTACAAAAACAGTATTTCACCAAAATAAGGTCTACAATAGCAATTTACGCATCTCCTCTTAACTGTGTCCACATTCAAGTGTTTCTCACTGTGTGTCTCTCTGTCTGTCTCTGTCTGTCTCGCTTGCTCCCTCGCTTGCTCCCCCATCCCCTGCCCCCAGGTGCCTGTGCTTTCATCTTGCTGAGGCTGGAGCCCAGGACCTTGGGCACACCAGATTGAGCTTTATCACTGAGCTTCGCCCCGAGACCAGGTCAGGCTCTTTGATATATTTCTGCTCCACTTTCTTCATCACTAAAAGAGTTCCCTCCCCACCTCTCTGGAGTCACTGTGAAAAAGAAATAAACAAGGATACATAAAACAATGTGCACCATGTCTGCAATGTGTAAATATACAATAAGTGTCAGCCTTATGACTGACCTGGCTGTCCTTCTGATTCCCGTCAGGCCACCCTCAGTCTTCCTCCTGGGGTCCGCCTACATTTTTAAATGAAATATCGCATTCATACTTTCTTTGTTTGCTTTCACCCCTTTCGGTGTTCATTTTCTGTTTTCATGCTTTCTCCCGGTGCCTCTCAAGCCCGCACATATGAAGTTGCTCAGCCATGGTTTTGGTTAAATCTGGAATCGTCACTGTTTACAGTTTCAGCACATCAATTAGGCACTGGGGAGACAGGCAGAGGCTCTATTTTTACCCAGCAAGAATCCTCATCGTTGTCAAAGCACATTGCCCGATAGCTGACTCAGCTCCAGGCAATGGGACCACCTTCAAAAGCAGGAAGCAAGGGCTGGCTGGCATGGCAAAGTTCTTTCATCTCAGATGGACTGTTCTAATTAGGAAGAAAAAGAGCTTTCGAAGGCATTGACTAGTACAGTTTCTCCTGTACTTCATTTAGCAACACTGAGTCCTACGGCATCCTGTGGCTAGAGATGCCCTGCTTGGGAGAGTATCATCCAAAAGAATGACATCACCTTAATTGGCTTAGACCAGAAAGTCTCAAACTTTCCTCCTTTGCAGCTCTGTTGGGGTTTGTGTTTTCTCTGCGCCTCTAAGCAAACAAATAGCAATTCATACCTTTTCATGAGTATCTAGTACTACATATGTGTGTGTATTCATAATAGTATTATATATCACATAGTATATATTATACACACACATTTCTAGCCAACTTAGACTACTTAAGAAAATAAACATATAAATTATTTTAATAAGTTTTAATATCCACAACTTAAAGGGGAAAGTGTGTCCTTGTTAGGCACCACACTATTTGCAAAAATTTTAAACTCAGATTAGACATCGATATTCTTATATCCAGGTCAGATGTAACTCAGTAGTAGAGAGTCCCTGTAGTATGTGCAAGGCTGTGCATTCCATTCTCAGCACCAGAAAAAAATTGATATCCAACACTGATTTCCATGGTGTAGCACTTTTTTAAAATTGTATCAATCACAGAAAACTGTGCAAACATAGGGTACCCTGGGGAAAAGAGGCAAACAGATCTAAGTGAGACCTGTTGCAGCAAGTAAGCCACTGTGAACTGTCAGCTGGACAGGTTCTAGAATCAGTTGGGAGAAGGGTCTCTAGGTGTGCCTGTGGGGATTGTCTTTGTTAGTTAACTGAGGTGTGAAGAAATTCCCACTGTGGGTGACACCATTCCCTAGGGCAGAATCCTAGACCCCAGAAAAAGGAGAAAGTGAGCTGAGACAAGTGTTGACCCTTCTCTGCCTGACTGTGGTTGTGATGTGACCAGCTGCTTCTCTGGTCTGCTGCCTCAATTTCCCTGCCATGATGGACTCAACCTCAAAACTCTGAACCAAATAAACCTGTCCTTCATTAAGTGGCTCTTGTCAGGGTGTTTTTCACAGCATCAGAAGACACAAAGAATGGCCATAAGCAACTCCAGAGACTAAGCCCACTTCCAAACACTCAATGTGGAATGAGATCCATATGTTGTAGTTTTTTTAATCCCTCTTTTCAGCTCACTACTTCATCTTTCCCAACAAATCTGCTTCAAGAGTACTGGAAATTAAATCTGTTTGCATCAGGATTGCTATGGTTCCTCTGAGCCTCATCTTCTCAATCTAAATTCATAACTATTCTGTCTTCCAAACTAGGTGCTATTCTTTAGTCACCTCTCCTTCCTAAAAAGCTACCACTTTTCTAATTTTTAAATATGTATTTTTATTTTTTGTTATACGTACGTGTGTGTGTGTGTGTGTGTGTGTGTGTGTGTGCGCGCGCACACTAGAGTGCAGGTGCCAATGAAGCCCAGAAGAGGGTGTCTGGTCACCAGGATCTGGAATTACAGGCAGTTGTGAACCACTTGATGTGGGTGCTGGGACAGTTCCTCAGGTCCTCTGCAAGAGCAACATGAAGATGCGCTCTTAACCACTGAGTCATCTCCCCAGGACCAAGTTTCACTATCTTAATCAATAATAGACTCTCAGAAATCCTTTCTTTTTTATGTGAGTTGGTCATTTAAAAAAATTTCTAAGCCTGAATGAAATATGAGAAAGGAGATAAATTTGGGTAACTGTTGCAATACTTTCAACTGAGAGTCCAGAGCAGATTCTGAAAACACTTACTTAATCTCGGCATGTCAAAAAAAAGAAAAAAAGGGGGGTGTATTCTGGGTATTACCACATATGAAAAATGTGCTGTTCTTAGCCAACAGAAAGTCATAGATCATCTACAACAAAGGCTTTTGGTCGTACATTTCAGACCTCACTAACATCCCATGGCTGCCAAAATACCTATTCTTTCAGAATGTACTAATATTTACCTTTATATCATCATTCTGTGCATCACAGCTGATCAGTGCAAGAAAACTGATCAGTGCAAGAAAACTGTCTAATGCCAAAGAGCCCCAGTGATCCAGCTGTTTCCAGCACCCCCAAACAGCACTAAGGTTACAATCATGTGCATCCATAACTGGCTTTTTAGTGGGTGCTGAGATCCAATTCAAGTCCTCATACTTGCTTCTCTTACCCACTAAGCTGTCTCTACTATGTTTTAAGATGCCGTGACACCACATCATGTATAAGACAAAGGTGTTATCTTATTCCTGCTAAAGAATAAGATATGTTACTTACTCTGGGTAGAGCCATGATGTATTTCTAGGTTCAGTTTTAGATTAAATATTATCAAATTCATAAAGTACCCACATCCCTCCTCCTGGGGTCTCTGTGAAACAGTTATTTCTCTGTAAGAGTTGATGCCAAAAATCCTCATATTTGTAAATATGTAATCAGGTCTGGATTTAAAGTTGGAGGTCAAAACCTATTTTAGCATCAAGTTTGTGGAAACAATTGCTTTCCTTTTACGTATGCATGCACAGAAACTGGGTTACACTTGGAGTTTATGGAGGAAGAAAGTGCCTTAAAAACATCCCATTCTTTGTTCCTGGTAGGAACTCATGCTACTGCTGAGCAGGAACATAGGTTATGGAGCCTAGCCTATGCACTTAGTTATCAGCACAACCAGAAAATTAACTTCCTGGTGTTTCAGTGGCTTTGAAAGACTTGGGTCAATAGTACTTAAAATAGGAAGGTGTTTATATACATTAAAAAAAGGCAGAATAAAGAATGGATGGATTTTTTTAAAGGTTTATCTTGTTTTAAATTTGCGTGTATGTGTCTCTTGTAAGTGTTAATGCTTGTAAGTGCAGTGCTCATGGAGGCCAGAAGAGGGTATCAGATCTCGTGGAACTAATGTTACAAGTGTTTCTGAGCCATCTAACATGAGTGATGAGACCTGAACATGGGTTCTTTTCAAAAATATTCCAGGGTCCTTAATCACTGAGCTATCTTTCCCGCCCTAGTGGATAAACTTTCAATTGAAAATGTCAGCCATTTTTCTGAAGATTTTATGAGTGTGTGTGTGTGTGTGTGTGTGTGTGTGTGTGTGTGTGTGTGCAGCCATGCTAATATTTGTGTTGTGCAGTGCCTATGGAGGCAAGAAGAGGGCAGGTGTCAGGTCCCTGGAGCTGGAGTTACAGGTGGTTGTGAACTTCTGGATATGGGTCCTGGAAACTGAACTCTGGTCCTCTGAAAGAGCGGGACTTGCTCTTAACAGCCAAGCCATCTCTCCAGGCCCTGTATCATGATATTAAAACCCCTTTCAAATTATATTTGCTGTCTGGAGATGGCAGTTCATGATTTTCAAAATAAATTCCCAGATTGTATGGCTTGGAGAAAGTTGTGTTTAAGTTTTAAACAAAATTTCACATGCACACACACAGAATTGTTTTGCAAATTTTTCCAATAAGAGCTAGGCTACCATATGTGGAAAACTCCCTGGTACTTTATTGAGACTCTTCAAAATTCTGTATAATCTTTTGGTATCTTAATATGCATATTAAAACTCAGATTATTTTATCACTTTGTATGTAGCACTTTCCATACTGATTCACCTCCTGCTGGAGGTTGTAAATTTTTAGAGGCATAAACCATGATTCTCCTTAGTCAATAAAACTGCAACATCTGCGTGTTACTAAAACTATAGTAAACCCTTAAGAAATATATGCAAATATTTTTCAAAATGAGAAGTCTTGGCTGCAAACAAAAGAAATTGATGTTGGTCATCACAAGCAATAAAAAAATATAAATAATGCTGACTCTACAGGATTCTCAAGCACATAGGTTAGAAAAATGAACAGAATCCAAAGTTGGTCACAGGAGGTGAGAAATAGCTGCCTGTTTCCTTAGTCTGAGCCTCAGTAGCACCAGAGCTAGGCAGGAAGCAAGTCACCAGCCAAACCATGGCCGCATGCCCACATAGTAGCTACAAGACATCCAGAGAGGGAAATGTGCCCCCACCTCCAGCAGCCATATTAGTAAGCAACCCTCTGCTTTTTGTCAGGGAATGATTGTAAAACAGGATGAGGTCGAATTTAGAAATGCAAAAATGTATATATTTGATTATCCACTCATTCCATAGAATGTGTATCCAATAGAAAATGTTCCTAAGAATGTGTGTGATCAATTTATTTTTATGGATATGTATTATATGTAGTATATTCATTTTATATAAATATACAATATACTATATAAGTATATAATGAATATATATTAATTTAATTACATTAAATTAGTTGGTTGAGGGACATGACAGAGCTTGTGGAGGTACAAGCTATAACTTGTAGAAACTAGTTCTCTCTTTCCGCCATGTGAGTCCCCAGATTGAACACAAGTTGTCAGGAGTTGTGGAAGTGCCTTTACCCACTGAGCCTGAAATATACTTCCGACAAGTGAAATTGTTCTTCTGTCCTCTGGGAAGCAGGGTCCCATCCATGTAGAATGGCTGACTCATTTCTGCTTTTTCTGTAGAATCAGTGTGCCTGCCTCCTTTTATTTGGCACTAGGATGCTACTAACGTACAATTTGTCACATTCCCACAAAGGGAGTCATCATACATCTTTATATTTGCTCTCTGTTCCATAAATGTTTGTGAAAGTTTAGACTTCTTACTGGGGCCTTACACTGTTTCAGTTTTTTTTAACTTCTGAAATTTTCAATATTTGATATAGGAAGTATCAACTTCTGCTAAATTGCTTTTATGAGAATTGTCTCATAGAGGAAAAAAAAAACAGTTTAGTATATGTGCTGCCGAAGCAAGCATGAAAAAAAAGCAGCTTAAAAACTCCTTCTGGAAAATGAGAGACCAACGCAAGGACTTCCCTGTTTGAATAGTTGAAACCTTGAGTCAGATATAAACACAGCTCTCTGAGTTCATTTCTGAAAGTGAACCTCATACCGTAGCACTCAGCGAGTAGGCAACTCACTCCTGCGTTATTCTTAAATTCTGATTACCTTTAAAAGGATGAGGTGAATTAATTTTCAGGAGACTCTGCTCTCTTATTCTTCATTGTGCTCTCAGTGCTACACTGGTCTTCAAAGAAATAAATTTATAGCCTGGCAACATTTACAAAATAATGAGCTGGACTAGAATGCATGGAAATAAGAGGATATCAACCAATAAATCAACCCCCTTACCTGAAAGATGTCCCAGATTCACAACATACTTGTAGTCTGTATGTAAATAATGTTTCCAAGTAATTATGTAACTAAAAGCAAAGTAATACTTTAAAACTTTCTACATTTAAAACCCCTGTTGAAGAAGCCTCATTGAGAATGGCATAATGGTGGATCATGTGAGAATTTTATAAAATCAGAAAATCATTCAGTATTTTATTTCATTATAAACCTTTCAATTAGCTGGCCATGGTGACACATTACATGTAACCTTTGCACTTAAGAAGCAAGATCAGGAGGAAGTCAGCTTGGGTTAGAGTCTATTTCAAAACCAAAACAAAAAATGATCAGGAAAATAGTCAACTGGTAAAGATACTTGCTACCAAACCTGGTGCCCTCATTTCCTGGGACCCACTCCTGAGGGGCGCCCTCTGTTTTTCACATGCATGCTGTGGCACACACAAATAAATAAATTAATGCAATTAAAAATATTTTTAAACTTTTGATTCATCTAGTCTATTTATTATCTGTTATAATAAATACAATTTAAATACGAATTGTGCAAATTTTAATTTTTTAACTTCATTTTAAGTACATAAGTGTTTGCCTGCATGTTTGTGCAGCATGTACATGCAATGCCAGGGGAGACCAGAGAAGGCTACGAACCCCTGAAACTAGAGTTACAGACAATTGTGAACCACCATGTGAGTGTGGGAATCAAACCCAGGTCCCCCACAAGAACAGCAAGCACTCTTAACCACCGCCATCTCTCTAGACCCTAAATTTTACAATTTTACTATTTTTTCAGTTCTGTGACGCACTGTATACTTTAGAAGACTTAAGCCAAGAGCAAGAATAATGAAGGACCTACATCTCAGGGCCATTGAGAAGGCTGGGAGAGAGAATGCATAAAGACATTAATGTGCACACTTTGATGTGATGTAGAAATGTGTTAATTCCTCACTTTAAGATTGTAAGCTTAGAAATTTATACAGACCTGTAACCACTGTAATGGCACTGACTATGGAAGGATTTAGATTTTCATAAAACCTGTTCCAAACATACTGTATTATCTTTCTGTGACCAGATGAGTGTTCCTAGAGTTAGAGTAAACTGAGTGAAAGTCTCGTTTGCATCACAGCAATGAGCCTAACTAAGCACTTTATGAGTGTGAACATATGGGGAAATTTTAGCAAATGAACTTTTTATCTTAAAAGTTAATAGAGTCTCCGCATGGAGCAATGCATTAGTGAGGCCGTTATCTGAGAGAGATTAAAGAATAAAAACACAAATAAATGGAACTTATGCAAGAGAGAGAAAGGGAAATAGCAGAGAAAAGGAAAAAGGAGAATGGGGTTATCAGAAATTGTACACAGGGAAGGACTGGGCAGATGAGTGAATGTAACACAAATCGGGACTCGTGTAAGGTTCCCTGATAACACTCGGAATAGTTGTGAAACTTCATCACAGAAGTCATGATGACAGATGGGGTGGTCTAAACAAGTATTTTTGGACCTTGAGCCCAGGTTCTAACCTACATATTAGGTAGGCTCCACAAGTTTGTGTTTCTAAGATGTTCCCAGGAGATTGTCCTGTTGCTACTATAGGAAACCCCATCTTGAAAGCCACCAGTCTATGGCATAACAGATGGACACCTGTTGTGAAAGTCACCTGCCTGACAACTGACTCTAATGCAGGGTCTCACTATATAGTCCCTGCTGGCCTGGAACTCACAGGGATCTGTCTGCTTCCACCTCCTGAGTGCTGGAATCAAAGGTGTGTACCATCACATCAGCATCTAACACAGAGTTTTGATGAAATATTTATGGATGATGAAATTTTTCCTAATTTTGTCAATTGTTATTAAACATTAGCTATAAATATTTCATCACTGGGTGTGCAAATATCTCATACAGAATGGTCTCTTTTCCCGCTGTATGGATGCTGGGAACAACTGAAGGTCTTCAGCTCAGTGGAAAGTCCCTTTACTTGACAAGCTATCTGACTAGCCCTGTAGTCATTCTGTTTATTTTAATTAGGGAAAGGGATCATAAAAGGGGGAAAGGAGAGGGGAGAGACCAGCCTCTGGGGACAGGAGCAGCAGGGGAGAGGAGAGAGAGAGAGAGAGAGAGAGAGAGAGAGAGAGAGAGAGAGAGAGAGAGAGAGAGAGAGACTAGTTATTCTTTTAACATATTCATTCATCTCCCTGGACAAATATACTATATCCTCAGGAGAAATGTCTATTGTGATATAATCCTACACACACACACACACACACACACACACACACACACACACACACACAGGCTCACACACACCTCTAAATCATGACCAGTATCAAAAACCTCCATGACTGTAAATCTTCAAATACATCAAGTGGAATAGCACTTTCTGAGAGTTAATTTTCTCGGTATTTAAATCAAATACAAATATTAGTTGAACATACCCAGCTTCAAACTAAAGAGGCTAAATGAGGCTAGGAAATGGTGAGGAAGTTAATCCATGTTAGGGACAAAGTTAATCTGCTTTGTAAGCCTCTGGGAACCACTTACCAGAAATTGCATAATCTTGCATAATAGCAAATTGACTGAACATGTGAGAAGAGTTTGCTGACCTAGCATTTAATTCTCACAGAGCAATTATTGGGAATAGTTCTGCTGGCTAGCAAAAATTAATGTAGATACAGTATTCAGATTTTTTTTAATCTGGTAAAAGGAGTTTGGTGGTGGCAGATAAAACACACTTGTACTTGTGTGTGTGTGTGTGTGTGTGTGTGTGTGTGTGTGTGTGTGTTTGTGTGTGTGTGTGCAAGCGCATATACATATACACAACATACATCCTTCAGTTCTATGGTATAGCCTCATTCTTCAACCTTCTCATGATCTCTTTCCATGATTATAGTTGGTTCAACTATTCAGCTTGGTGATAACTAATGATGAAATGCAAAATTATTTTTTCCCAATGCACCATAGTAGTATGTTTCTATTTTTCAGTATTTTAATGACACAAACCACGTACTCTTATAAGCCTGGGGCTGATGAGATGGCTCAGTAAGTAAAGATGCTTGCCACCAAGCCTGAGTTTCACCACAGGATTCACATGACAGAAGGAAAGAATTGACTCCTAAAAGTTGTCCTCTGGCCTGCACACTTTCACTGTGGTACACACACACACACACACACACACACACACACACACACACACACACACACACACACACACATTTAGTAAAACACACTAAATAAATGTAATAAAAAACATTGTAATATAAAGCCTGAATCTATGCCAGATGGCCTTCAAACCCTGATATGCTATCTAAGTTAATAGTTTTACCAATTGCATTTCAATAATGAAAACAACCAACTCATAGGGCATAACATAGAATAGATAAATCAGACTCACCTGGCATAGTGATTCACACATGTAATCTTAGCATTTATGGGGCTGAGGCAGGAGGACTGCCATGAATTCCATACCAATCTGTGATAGACAGTGAGTTCAACCCACCAGGACCACAGTGACATGGTCTCAAATGTAAACAGAAAAAATTATAGGAGAAAAATGGGTGGGATGATTAGGTGTTCTGTTTTATTTTTAAAATTTGTTTGTGTGTGGGGGGCTATTGTTTTGCTGCAATACTATGTAGAGAACACAGGGCCTCCCACATGCTAGGGAGTCACTCTACCACTCAGTTGTGTCCCCAGACTTTTCTAGTTTTTTATTTGTTTGTTTGTTTGTTTGTTTCAAGTCAGTTGTCTAGACAGGCCTTGAACCCACCCTGTAGTTCAGGCAGCCTTTGAACTTGTGATCATTTCCTCAGAGTCTTAGCAGTTATAGGCCTAAACCATGGGCCTACCTATCTGTTTTGGAGACCAGGTCTTGCTATGTAGCCCCAGCTAGCCTCACACTCATGCTCCTCCTGTTTCTGCCTCCCAAGTCTGAGGTTTCCAGGCACACACAACCACACCCAGCTAGAAACCAGCCCTTCTTGATCTTAAGTTTTGATGATGTAAGCACTGGTCTTGCCTTTCCTCCATATTGACTCTTTAACTATCTTTCTGAAAAATCAGAAGCTACAGGTGCTCAGAAACTGCAGATGGCTCCTTGATCACCAAGTGAAATTCAAATGCCTTCCAAAGACTTCTGGTCAACCTTGACCACAAGCTGTCAGTACCTCCTCCATCCCTTAATTGTCTCACATCCCTATAGTACCAGGACCCATCTTTTATCTACCTTCCTTTTCCTTCACCAAGGATCCACTTCCATCCTTGGCAGCCCTGAGTTTATCTCTCTGCAACTCACCCTTGTATCTCTGATGACCTTAACCTGTGCCAGTGTGGAAGTCTGGATGTTCCCAAGGTCAGCACAGCATGATTGCTTCTCAGCCTGTCACCAACTCTTCAATCCACCACTGGGACAAAGGCTGCGTACAAGGAACAGGTATACTGATGGGTTAGTGAAGTCTAAAGAAAATGAGAGGAAGAAAATGAAGCTCAAAGCTTTGTTTTAATGTGACTGTTTATACAGAACAGAAGAAGAAACAAAGATCATGGGAGTTTCTAGAAATGGGCTCCATTGCTAATTCTATCATCATGTTGTAGCTCGTCTTCTACACCTTAGGCCCAAAACCCACAGTTCTACATTTCCATTCTCCTTTAGAAGAACTCCCACTGTCAGGGGTTAATGTAATCCTGGTTTCTTTCTGCATTCCATTCCACACCAGAAAGTCTATGAACACAATAGCCTTGTAGCAGCATCTTTGGATTTCTGTTTGAGGCTGTTTTGCATGGGGTTTCTATTACTGTGGTAAACACCATAACTAAAGGCAATGAGGAGAGGAACAAGTTTGTTCCATCTTACTGCTTGGAGTGTACCATCTAGGGAAGCCAGGACAGGAGCTCAAGCCAGGAGCTGATGCAAAGGCTATAGAGGAATGCTTCTTACTGGTTTGCTCCTCACAGCTTGCTCAGCCTGCTTTCTTATAGAATTCGGGACCACCAACCCAGGAGCACCACCACCCACAATGAGATGGGCTAACCCACATCATTCATCAATCAAGAAAGTGCACCATAGGTTTGCATTCAGGCCAGTCTGGGGCGGGGGATGTTTTCTCAGTTGAGATTCCTTCTCCCCAAATAACTGTAACTGGTGCTGAGTTGACATAAAACTAGCCAACACGAGGGCTGGAGAGATGGCTCAGCAGTTAAGAGCACTGATTGTTCTTCCAGAGGACCTGAGTTCAATTCCCAGCACCCACATGGTAGCTAACAACTGTCTGTAACTCTAAGATCTGACACCTTCACACAGACGTACATGCAGGCATAAAACACCAATGCACATAAAATAAAAATGAATAAATTAAAAAAAAAAACTAGCCAACACTGTGGTCTTATTTCAAAACTAAGCCACAGTTGGACTTGGGCAGAACCACACAGTTTCTCTTGGTTCCAAGTCATTCTGGAGGTTCAGAACAGACTTCAACACACAGCACCATTAGGCATCATCGAATCCTTTTCACACAAAAGGAGAAGGTGACTCTTGAGTCTTACCAGACTGTCTAGAATCTTTTCATGGCTTGCTCCAGACCAGATGTATGTGAGCTCATATGCTCAATAGATGCCTTTATTCTTTGACTCAATAGATGCCTTTGAAGACTGCCTATGTTTCAGCCACTACAATCAGGTGAAACTGAGAAGACAAATCAAATACAAACCTTTAATTAGATGGTGTGATAAGCAGAGCAAAGAAAAAATGTTAAGTGTACCTAAAGTCCCTAGCTGGAGGACATGACTCAGTTATAAGGATCATAGGGGCTTTTCTAAGAAAGTGACTCTGAGTTCTGCCTGAGATATAAGTATTGATTAGATAAAACTTTGTGACGAGAGGAAGCATCTTTTAAGGCTTAGAATTGTTTCAAAGTGCATCAGACAGTATAAGATAGATGCAGGCAAATCCATCAATCATATAAGACATAATTCCAATAATATCTTCCTGTGACTGCACATTAAGAAAAGTACATTGAAGACCAGGTAGGCTGCCCATGGACCTTCTCCACTCTTTCTGTTCCCCCAGACTGAATCCTCAAGCTCACCCCAGCACTGAAACAGAACATCAACTGCAGCCTCACCTCCCCACTGTCTGCATCTCCTGTGGATCCCACAAACCATCTTCCCCTGGCTTTCCTTCCCCCAGCTTCCAACACAGCAAGCATCCCCCATGAATATACCAACTGAGCAGGCCACTGAAACAGGCAACACACAGCCAACACACTCTGAAAGGAAACAGAAACTGAGGATCCAAATACCCACCCAACAAAGACAAACCCAAAAGTTAGCACCTAAACCTCTAAGCATGCCAAAAACAGATGCCTATATGCCAGTGTAAGAACACTATCAACAACAGTCAAGACAACATGTCTCCAACAGAGCCCTACCACAGAAGTCCCTACATATTCCAACGTAACTGAAGCATAAGAAAAAGATGTTAAAACCAACTATATGAAGATTATTGAGGTCCTTAAAGAAGGAATGAATAAATGTCTTAAAGAAATGCAGGAAAACAGACAAACAATTGGAGGAAATGAATAAAACCCTTAAAGAAAGCCAAGAAAAAAAAAAGCTGAAGGAAATGAACAGAACTGTTCAAGACCAGAAAATATAAGTAGAAGCAATAAAGAAAATACAAACTGAGGGAATTCTGAAAACAAAAACTTAGAAATTTGAACAGAAACTACAGAGGCAAGCTTCACCAACAGAATATAAGAGATAGAAGAGAGAATCTCAAGCATTGAAGATGTGATAGAAGAAGGTGATGCATTCATCAAAGAAAATGTTAAATCTAAAAAATTCCTAACACAAAATAACCAGGAAATTTGGGACACTATGAAAATACCAAACCTAAGAATAATAGGTATAGCAGAAGGAAATGAATCTCAGCTCAAAGACTCAGAAAATACGTTCAACAAAATCATAGAAGAAAATTTTCCTAACCTAAAAAAGGAGATGCCTATAAAGGTATCAGAATCATACAGAACACCAAATAAATTAAACCAGAAAAGAAAGTCCCCTCACTATATAAAATTA